>NC_143030.1:5802092-5909592 GCF_057628025.1 Oncorhynchus mykiss
GTGAGGCTGGTTATCCTATAGCCTCGTCTTTCTGTCCTGTGAGGCTGGTTATCCTATAACCTCGTCTTTCTGTCCTGTGAGGCTGGTTATCCTATAACCTTGTCTTTCTGTCCCGTGAGGATGGTTATCCTATAGCCTCGTCTTTCTGTCCCGTGAGGCTGGTTATCCTATAACCTCGTCTTTCTGTCCCGTGAGGCTGGTTATCCTATAACCTCGTCTTTCTGTCCCGTGAGGCTGGTTATCCTATAACCTCGTCTTTCTGTCCTGTGAGGCTGGTTATCCTATAAACCTTGTCTTTTTGTCCTGTGAGTCTTTGAGAATAGATAGTTGACCACGTAGACAGGTTCATTAGGAGCAGAGTTAATGGTTAAATGTGAAACGGATCCTCTCTCCCTGGCAACGGATCCTCTCTCCCTGGCAACGGATCCTCTCTCCCTGGCAACGGATCCTCTCTCCCTGGCAACGGATCCTCTCTCCCTGGAAATGGATCCTCTCTCCCTGGAAACGGATCCTCTCTCCCTGGCAACGGATCCTCTCTCCCTGGCATCGGATCCTCTCTCCCTGGCAACGGATCCTCTCTCCCTGGCAACGGATCCTCTCTCCCTGGCATCGGATCCTCTCTCCCTGGCAACGGATCCTCTCTCCCTGGCAACGGATCCTCTCTCCCTGGCAACGGATCCTCTCTCCCTGGCAACGGATCCTCTCTCCCTGGCAACGGATCCTCTCTCCCTGGCAACGGATCTACTCTCTCCCTGGCAACGGATCTACTCTCTCCCTGGCAACGGATCTACTCTCTCCCTGGCAACGGATCCTCTCTCCCTGGAAACGGATCCTCTCTCCCTGGAAGCGGATCCTCTCTCCCTGGCAACGGATCCTCTCTCCCTGGCAATGGATCCTCTCTCCCTGGCAACGGATCCTCTCTCCCTGGAAATGGATCCTCTCTCCCTGGCAGAGGGTCTGAGTGTAATGTTTGTCCACAACAGAACACCCTTTAGTCAGCTGAAGATTTGTGTGTTAATATTTATAAATGTGTGTGTGTGCGTACGCTCTGTGTTCTCTCTCAGACATTCCAGACCAGTGGGTTGTGGCTCTCCACGACTTCCCAGGTCAGACTGCAGAGGATCTGTGGTTCCAGCAGGGGGCGCTGATCAGAGTAACGCAGCGTATCGACGCAGACTGGACCAGAGGAACACTGGACGGACGGGAGGGACTGTTCCCCACTACCTTCACACACACCTGTAACACAGGTAACACACAGAGTAGGGTGGAGTTGCCCTAGACACTGATCTGGGGTCAGTTTTGCTCCTCCCCCTCCCCCATACTAATGGTTAAGGTTTCGGAGGAGGGGAAGCTGATCCTAGACGCTGATCTGGGGTCAGTTTTGCTCCCCCCCCTCCCCCCATACTAATGGTTAAGGTTTGGGAGGAGGGGAAGCTGATCCTAGATCCGTCTCTTCATCTTTGGTCAAACCATATTTTCTGCTCCTCTCTGCAGCTCAGCCAATGACGGGCCAGCCTGTGGCCAGGGGAGTGGCCAAGGTCCTGTTTGATTTCAGTGGAGAGAGAGAAGATGAGCTCTCACTGAAGGTATGGTGGAGGTAGATGAAGGTATAGTGGAGGTAGATGAAGGTATAGTGGAGGTAGATGAAGGTATGGTGAAGGTATGGTGGAGGTAGATGAAGGTATGGTGGAGGTAGATGAAGGTATGGTGGAGGTAGATGAAGGTATGGTGGAGGTAGATGAAGGTATGGTGGAGGTAGATGAAGGTATGGTGGAGGTAGATGAAGGTATGGTGAAGGTATGGTGGAGGTATGGTGGAGGTAGGTGAAGGTATGGTGGAGGTAGGGGAATGTATGGTGGAGGTAGATGAAGGTATGGTGGAGGTAGATGAAGGTATGGTGGAGGTAGATGAAGGTATGGTGGAGGTAGATGAAGGTATGGTGAAGGTAGATGAAGGTATGGTGGAGGTAGATGAAGGTATGGTGGGGGTAGATGAAGGTATGGTGGAGGTAGATGAAGGTAGATGAAGGTATGGTGGAGGTAGATGAACATATGATGGAGGTAGATGAAGGTATGGTGGAGGTAGATGAAGGTATGGTGGAGGTAGATGAAGGTATGGTGGATGTAGATGAAGGTATGGTGGAGGTAGATGAAGGTAGGTGAAGGTATGGTGGAGGTAGATGAAGGTATGGTGGAGGTAGATGAAGGTATGGTGGATGTAGATGAAGGTATGGTGGAGGTAGATGAAGGTAGGTGAAGGTATGGTGGAGGTAGATGAAGGTATGGTGGAGGTATGGTGGAGGTAGATGAAGGTATGGTGAAGGTAGATGAAGGTATGGTGGAGGTAGATGAAGGTATGGTGGAGGTAGATGAAGGTAGGTGAAGGTATGGTGGAGGTAGATGAAGGTATGGTGGAGGTAGATGAAGGTAGGTGAAGGTATGGTGGAGGTAGGTGAAGGTATGGTGGAGGTAGATGAAGGTATGGTGGAGGTAGATGAAGGTAGATGAAGGTATGGTGGAGGTAGATGAAGGTATGGTGGAGGTAGATGAAGGTAGATGAAGGTATGGTGGAGGTAGATGAAGGTATGGTGGAGGTAGATGAAGGTATGGTGGAGGTAGATGAAGGTATGGTGGAGGTAGATGAAGGTATGGTGAAGGTATGGTGGAGGTAGATGAAGGTATGGTGGAGGTAGATGAAGGTATGGTGGAGGTAGATGGAGGTATGGTGAAGGTAGATGAAGGTATGGTGGAGGTATGGTGGAGGTAGATGAAGGTATGGTGGAGGTAGATGAAGGTATGGTGGAGGTAGATGAAGGTATTGTGGAGGTAGATGAAGGTATGGTGGAGGTAGATGAAGGTATGGTGGAGGTAGATGAAGGTATGGTGGAGGTAGATGAAGGTATTGTGGAGGTAGATGAAGGTATGGTGGAGGTAGATGAAGGTATGGTGGAGGTAGATGAAGGTATGGTGGAGGTAGATGAAGGTATGGTGGAGGTAGATGAAGGTATGGTGGAGGTAGATGAAGGTAGATGAAGGTATGATGGAGGTAGATGAAGGTATGGTGGAGGTAGATGAAGGTATGGTGGAGGTAGATGAAGGTATGGTGGAGGTAGATGAAGGTAGATGAAGGTATGGTGGAGGTAGATGAAGGTATGGTGGAGGTAGATGAAGGTATGGTGGAGGTAGATGAAGGTATGGTGGAGGAAGATGAAGGTATGGTGAAGGTAGATGAAGGTATGTTGGAGGTAGATGAAGGTATGGTGGAGGTAGATGAAGGTATGGTGGAGGTAGATGAAGGTATGATGGAGGTAGATGAAGGTATGGTGGAGGTAGATGAAGGTATGGTGGAGGTAGATGAAGATAGATGAAGGTATGGTGGAGGTAGATGAAGGTAGATGAAGGTATGGTGGAGGTATGGTGGAGGTAGATGAAGGTATGGTGGAGGTAGATGAAGGTATGGTGGAGGTAGATGAAGGTATGGTGGAGGTAGAGAAGGTATGGTGGAGGTAGATGAAGGTAGACTTGCTCTGCACTTTGTGAGTGTGTGTTATTTTGTCACAGTAGCAAAGTCTAATGAAGTAGCAAGTCTAATGATCTCTCCCTGTCTCTCTCTCTCTCCCCCCCTCTTTCCCTGTCTTTCCCACTGCCCCCCCCCTATTTCCCTGTCGTTCCCGCTGTCTCTCTCTCTCCCCCCCTCTTTCTGTCTTTCCCGCTGTCTCTCTCTCTCCCCCCTCTTTCCGTCTTTCCCGCTGTCTCTCTCTCTCCCCCCCTCTTTCCCTGTCTATCCCGCTGTCTCTCTCTCTCCCCCCTCTTTCCGTCTTTCCCGCTGTCTCTCTCTCTCCCCCCCTCTTTCCCTGTCTTTCCCGCTGTCTCTCTCTCTCCCCCCCTCTTTCCCTGTCTTTCCCGCTGTCTCTCTCTCCCCCCCTCTTTCCCTGTCTATCCCGCTGTCTCTCTCCCCCCCCCCCTCTTTCCCTGTCTTTCCCGCTGTCTCCCTCTCTCCCCCCCTCTTTCCCTGTCTTTCCCGCTGTCTCCCCCCCCTCTCTTTCCCGCTGTCTCCCCCCCCCCCTCTCTTTCCCTGTCTTTCCCCCCCCCCCCTCTTTCCCGCTGTCTCCCCCCCTCTCTCCCAGGCAGGGGAGGTAGTAACAGAGGTGGTGACAGTAGATGAGGAGTGGTATCTGGCGGATGCAGGAAGGAGACGAGGCCTGGTCCCCAAAAACTACCTGACACTGCTTCCTGACAGCTGCAAATAGCCCTATGTGATATATATATAAAAACTGCAATGCCATAAGTATGTGGACACCCCTTCAAATTAGTGGATTGAGCTATTTCAGCCACACCCTTTGCTGACAGGTGTGTAAAATCGAGCACGTCGCTTTGCGATCTCCATAGACAAACATTGGCAGTAGAATGGCCCGTACTGAAGAGCTCGGTGACTTTCAACGTGGGCAGCGTCATAGGATGCCACCTGTTTGACAAGTCAGTTCGTCAAGAGCTGCCCCGGTCACCTGTAAGTGTTGATATTGTGAAGTGGTGTGAAGCTCACCTCTTATTGGACTCTGGAGCAGAGGAAAACGCGTTCTCCGGAGTAATGAATTGCGCTTCACCATCTGGCAGTCTGACGGACGAATCTGGGTTTGGTGGATGCCAGGAGAACGCTACCTGCCCCAATGCATAGTGCCAACTGTAAAGTTTGGTGGAGGAGGAATAATGGTCTGGGGCTGTTTTTCATGGTTCAGGCCCCTTAGTTCCAGTGAAGGGAAATCTTAACGCTACAGCAGACAGTGACATTCTAGACGATTCTGTGCTTCCAACTTTATGGCAACAGTTTGGGGAAGGCCCTTTCCTGTTTCAGCATGACAATGCCGCCGTGCACAAAGCGAGTTCCATACAGAAATGGTTTGTTGAGATCGGTGTGGAAGAACTTGACTGGCCTTCAGAGAGCCCTGACTTCAACCCATCGAACACCTTTGGTATGAATTGTAAGCAATGTTCCAACATCTAGTGGAAAGCCTTCCCAGAAGAGTGGAGGCTGTTATAGCAGCAATGTTCCAACATCTAGTGGAAAGCCTTCCCAGAAGAGTGGAGGCTGTTATAACAGCAAATTGGGGACCAACTCCATATTAATTCCCATGATTTTTGAATGAGATGTTCGACAAGCAGGTGTCCACATACTTTTGGTAATGTAGTGTATCTTTGAATATGTGCCTTCAGAAAATATTCATACCCCTTGATTTATTCCATATTTTGTTTTACAGCCTGAATTCAAAATTGATTAAATATTTTTTTCTCACAGATCTACACACAATACCCCATAATGACATCACAATACCCCATAATGACATCACAATACCCCATAATGACAAAGTGGAAACATGTTCTTAGAAATGTTTGCAAATTTATTGAAAAATGAAATGCAGAAATATCTCATTTACAATAGTATTTACACCCCCGAGTCAATACTTTGTAGAAGCACCATTGACAGTAAGTCTTTCTGGGTAAATCTCTTAAGAGCTTTCCACATGTGGATTGTGTAACATTTGCCCATTTATAATTTTCTAAATTCTTCAAGCTCTGTCTAATTGGTTGTTGATCATTGCTATTCTATATCAAGAACAGGATTCGATCAAAACTAGGCCATTCAGGAACATTCCATGACGTCTTGGTAACCAACTCCAGTGTAGATGTGGCCTTGTGTTTTAGGTTATTGACCTGCTGAAAGGTGAATTCATCTCCCAGTGTCTGTTGGAAAGCAGACTGAACCAGGTTTTCCTCTAGGATTTTGCCTGTGCTTAGCTCAATTCCATTTATTTTTTTTTATCCTGAAAAACTACCTAGTCCTAAAGGATTTCAAGCATACCCATAACATGATGCAGCCACCACCATGCTTCAAAATATGAAGCATGGTACTCAGTGATGTGTTGTATTTCCCCAAACATAATGCTTTGTATTCAGGACAAAAAGTTAAATTTCTTTGACACATTTTTTGCCGTTTTTAACTAAGTGCCTTGGTTTGGAATATTTGTATTCTGTACAGGCGTCCTTTTCCCTCTGTCCTGGTCTTTGTGGTTGAATCTGTGTTTGAAATTCCCTGCTCTACTGAGGGACCTTTACAGATAATTGTATGTGTGGAGGTACAGAGATGAGGATGTCATTAATAACATCATGTTAAACACTATTATTAAACACAGAGTGAGTCCATGCAACTTATTATGTGACTTGTTAAGCACATTTTTACTCCTAAACTTATTTTAGGTTTGTCATAACACAAGGGGTTGAACACTTATTGACTCAAGACATTTCAGCTTTTTCATTTTTTTTATTAATTTGTAAACATTTCTAAAAAAACATATTTCCACTTTGACATTATGGGGTATTGTGATGTCATTATGGGGTATTGTGGTGTCATTATGGGGTATTGTGATGTCATTATGGGGTATTGTGGTTAGGACAGTGATACAAAATCTCAATTGAATCCATTTTAAATTCCGTCTGTAACAGAACAGCATGGAAGAAGGCAAGGGGTGTGAATATACACTGAGTATAACAAGCATTGCTGAATCCAGGTAAAACCCGTGATGTTTTTTATCGATTTTGACATCCACTTTAATCAAGTGTAGATGAAGAGAAGGATACAGATTAAAGAAGGATTCTTGAGCCTTGGTGTATCGGTGCCATTCAGAAGGACAAGACAAAATATTGAATTGCCTTTGAACCGGGGTATGGTGTTAGGTGCCAGGCGCACCGGTTTGTGTCAAGAACTTCCAACGCTGCTGGGTTTTTTCACGCTCAACCGTTTCCTGTTTGTATTAAGAATGATCCACCAAGCAAAGGAGGTCCAACCAACTTGCGACAACTGTGGGAAGCATTGGAGTCAACGTGGGCCAGTATCACTGTGTGGAACGCTTTCCACACTTTTTGTAGAGTCCATGTCCTGACGAATTGAGGCCGTTCTGAGGGCAAGAGGGGGGTGCAATTGAATGTTAGCAAGGTGTTCCTGATGTTTTGTCCACTGTGTATATAGCAGGTCTGTGTGGGTGTGTGAGGTACAGGGACTGAGAGAGAAAGTGTTTGTTAAGCGAATGAATGACTGTGTGTTGTAGTACTGATGTGGTTGATGAGCATTCTGTTTACATCTCAGTATGATAAGGAATAGATCGAAAACAGTTTGGCAAACTACCCTCCATATTGACACCAAACTACCCTCCACATTGACACCACACTGTCCTCCATATTGACACCAAACTACCCTCCACATTAATGGCAGCCGTTGTAATTTTACATGTGAAACCGTTTGCTGAATCCTGTTGAATCTATCCCAGTATCAGAATGTCACCAGCAAGCCAGCCTTACAGCACAGTGCTTTTCAACACCACACTACCCTCCATAGACACCAAACCACCCTCCATAGACACCAAACCACCCTCCATATTGACACCAAACTACCCTCCATATTGACACCAAACTACCCTCCATATTGACACCACACTGTCCTCCATATTGACACCACACGGTCCTCCATATTGACACCAAACCACCCTCCATATTGACACCAAACTACCCTCCATAGACACCAAACTATCCTCCATAGACACCAAACTACCCTCCACAGTGACACCAAACTACCCTCCATATTGACACCAAACTACCCTCCATATTGACACCAAACTACCCTCCATATTGACACCAAACTACCCTCCATATTGACACCAAACTACCCTCCATAGACACCAAACTACCCTCCATATTGACACCAAACTACCCTCCATATTGACACCAAACTACCCTCCATATTGACACCAAACTACCCTCCATATTGACACCAAACTACCCTCCATATTGACACCAAACTACCCTCCATATTGACACCAAACTACCCTCCATAGACACCAAACTACCCTCCATAGACACCAAACTACCCTCCACATTGACACCAAACTACCCTCCATATTGACACCAAACTACCCTCCATATTGACACCAAACTACCCTCCATATTGACACCAAACTACCCTCCACATTGACACCAAACTACCCTCCATAGACACCAAACTACCCTCCATATTGACACCAAACTACCCTCCATATTGACACCAAACTACCCTCCATATTGACACCAAACTACCCTCCATAGACACCAAACTACCCTCCATATTGACACCAAACTACCCTCCATAGACACCAAACTACCCTCCATATTGACACCAAACTACCCTCCATAGACACCAAACTACCCTCCATATTGACACCAAACTACCCTCCATATTGACACCAAACTACCCTCCATATTACATCTCAGTACTTTACTTTGGTGCCAAAATGGCAGCCGTTGTAATTTTACATGTGAAACCGTTTGCTGAATCCTGTTGAATCTATCCCAGTATCAGAATGTCACCAGCAAGCCAGCCTTACAGCACAGTGCTTTTCAACCGTAGAAATATAATTACTAGAATGGTCATCCACATTCAAGTCTATGGGCACGGGTGGTGCCGTGCCTTGAGTGTACCCAATTGGGGTGCAGTTCGATTGCCATTTTCTGAAGGTCTGTTAAACCATTCCAGTGGTTTGTATTTCTTTTGTTTTTAACCTGATCCTGTATTTCATAAGGTAACCTAGTGGTCACTTTCTAATGGGGGGGGGGGGGGGGGGGGGGGTGAATCCTAACTTTCACTTTAGTCTAATTTTCATTCAGTCTGTGAAAAATGTGACTTAAGTGGAGGTTGGTTTTCTTTCTCTCTATGTGTTAAACTGCTTTGTGTCTTTACATACTGTATAACTGGATGTTCCACACAGGCTTTTTAATCCAAATAAACATGTTTTAATACTAGCGGTTCTATGACTCGTTGCTTCTCTGGTGGTTGGCAAAGGCAGGAAGTCATCTACATGTAACCAATCAACGACCGGTAGTCAAGATGGCGTCTACATGTAACCAATCAACGACCGGTAGTCAAGATGGCGTCTACATGTAACCAATCAACGACCGGTAGTCAAGATGGCGTCTACATGTAACCAATCAACGACCGGTAGTCAAGATGGCGTCTACATGTAACCAATCAACGACCGGTAGTCAAGATGGCGTCTACAAGTAACCAATCAACGACCGGTAGTCAAGATGGAGTCTACATGTAACCAATCAACGACCGGTAGTCAAGATGTCATCTTTTATTCTCACTGTTTGATGTATTGTTGCAGATACAAACCATAACACTCCCAGATATCTTCATCACCATCATCATCATCATCAAACCAGGTCGTTTTAACATATACCCCTCCCAGACACACAATACATCTCTTCATCATCATCAAACCAGGTCGTTTTAACATATACCCCTCCCAGACACACAATACATCTCTTCATCATCATTATTAAACCTGGTTGTTTTAACATATACCCCTCCCAGACACACAATACATCTCTTCATCATCATCATCAAATCTGGTCGTTTTAACATATACCCCTCCCAGACACACAATACAAAGTTGCTCCCCTTCATCATGCTTTCTAAATACACTAACAATCAAATTAAACTACTTACTATAATATTTCACCTTTTTTTATAACTGTAAAATAAATATAATCATACTTAGTGACAGTACATAATTGGCCCCATTTCATATAACTGATGACATTTTCTGGCCAGCGTCTTCTGAGGCGCAGAGACACCATTCAAAACGTCTACTGACTCATTACAACTTCAGCTTTACGCATCAGGTGAATTCGTCCCTCTGTGACACAGAAGAAAGTGATCTTATTTCAATTCTACGAGATATTTTAGTATTGTTTCATATCGAGAGCTCTACATTCGGCATGATAATATTAGTGAGATGAGCCTGTCTGCTAGAGTCGCATTTCATATGCGGTAAATGTCAGCAGAGCTGGAAGGTTCACAACCAGGGGATCCGTGGTCTGGATAGGCCAGACAATGTGATGTGTTGCTCCCCTATGCAAATGGTAGTGTCAGATTTGACATACTGCACTTCAGACGCGAGCGGAGAATGGTATGCGAAGCGGGACAACCGGAGCTGTCACCGAGTGTTGCGCCGTTCACAGAGCGCTCTGTACACGACAGAGTACGGAGCGTAGTCCTTCCAGTAGCGCTCACACCAAGTCATCTATTTGTGTGCCCCTTGCTTTATCTACTGTTCATAGAGTTCACTAAATAGTTTCATACAGAAACCGATAGAACACACAGGTGCAAAATCAAAGAGGTGACTTACAAAGATGAGGACCAAGAGAGGGAGTGTGGTGATGTAACGTCCACAACTAAAGAATCACTGCGGAATCTGAGAAGACACGTATCCTGGAAGCATGACGGTGTACTTACCACGTCCACATGCTAACAGAAGGGAGCGAGGTGGGTAGAAAACGATAGCAACGAAGTGTGGTATTGTAGCAAAGTATTTATAAACAAAAAATCTGATCTATTCAAAGTTACCTTCATTAATGTTCTATTATCTATACAAAAGGCCATCATTGATTTTGGCCCAATAGGCCTGACATATTCCCACGTTCAAGGAGCTTTCTGTTTTGATTGGGTTATTTTAAAACAACTCTGCATCTCTGGCCAGTCTGCCAAGAGTGGCCAAACGGGTGTTTAGCGTCCCCAGTGGCTCTGCCAGCACGGAGAGGACATTTTCCGGTGTGGTACGGTTCTCCAGGCACCGTTCCATGAACCCGAAGCCCCAGACTGGCCAGACTCGTGTTTCAAAAGGCACTGTAGACTGAGCCTAACGAGGCATTTTTTTTTCCGTTAAAATTATCTTTCATTCTAAAGTAAGTCACAGCCTATATGCGTATTTTTTTTTTGACTATAATGATTTAATACAACGAAATGTTTCAATGCCGCACGCTTTTATGTCCCTACCAGCATATTGTGTCACACTCGCAAATTCTTCACAATGTATTTCTTTGTAGGCTATAGCCTTCAAATAACACAGCCGAAATAATTCACTTTTGCTCCTTCTTAGACTTCCTGTTTGGCTCCTGACCTATTTAGAGTGTTAATATGCTGTTTAATATGACATGTAGCCGATGAGCAGGATTTCCGACCGACTGTTCAACAGATCTCAAGGACACATGAGACACAAAACATCTTGATTGAACCAGTCCAGAACCGTTTAAAGTGCCCTTAAAATAAAAATCTAATAACTACCCATTCCTATAATTCACAGTGTTAAATAACACTGTGAGAACAATATTTATTTGTGAACAAATGTTACATTTTGTCACTATAATAAGGTTGGTTGCAACTTGAAAATCGTTGTGGATGTCTGTTGCCGCCCAAGTCGACTACAAAACCCAAAATGCAGTGCGCTCGATGGGCTGGCAAGCAAGCGTAGCTTCACCCAATAATACCAAAGTCAATATCAGCGTGTCAAGTAGCTAGCTAGCTGTAAAATCACCTTATTAACAAACTGCACGATCAATTTAAGAGTCTACAATCTCACCATGTTCAAACTGCAGATTGATGTTCCTCAGACTGGAGTCTGACATTCAACAACGGCACCTGCAACTCACCCCTAGACTGAAGACGCAAACAGGAGAGATGTGTTGGACCCTCCTGTTAAATTACACATTTGTAGAAGTAGGAATATCTCTAAAATATGATCAATGAGAAGACAACCTCCCGCGTTGACGTCGACCAGTATTGAAATCAGACATACATGATAGAAGTTTTCGCGATTTAAAACTCATGTTACCATTAACTACGCTACGTCAAACCGGATGGATTTCTGCCTGCTTTTATGGCAATAGCTCAGAGATTAAACATGAAATGACCCCCCCAGGAAACGATAGAACATCGCTCAAAGATGCACAAAAACAATATAACATTAAAAATGGGTGAATCTTTAATTTAACATTTAAGAGGGAAGGATCACATAATTCCATCCATGTCATCGGGAAGGATCAGCCAATTAATTATACTCGTGAGTAAACATTCCATCACTGCGCAGAGGGCAGTAAATCATCAACCTTGGCGTTATACCTGTTCCCGACAACACCCTCCAGGGGTTAGTACGCACCCATTCAGTTTGTTTACCAACTCATAGAAGTAGTAGAAGAAGAAAAATGGCACTATGGTGGACCTCACTGAATCCTTTCTCGTTAATGGATGTGAAGGAAGGAGGCAAGGAAATTAGGCTGTCCAAGACCGTTAGGATGTGGCCAAGTTTCAAAATGGCACCCGCCCCCATCCCCCAAACTATCCCTCACCCCTCCCCCAAACTATCCCCCACCCCTCCCCCAAACTATCCCTCACCCCTCCCCCAAACTATCCCTCACCCCACCCCCAAACTCTCCCAACCCCCCTCCCCCAAACTATCCCTCACCCCACCCCCAAACTCTCCCAACCCCCCCTCCCCCAAACTATCCCTCACCCCACCCCCAAACTCTCCCAACCCCCCCTCCCCCAAACTATCCCCCACACTGCTACATTCTCTAAAGCACAACTCACACATATATACACAATATACGGTAGAAACTCTATTCTCCACAGTATACTCTATTCTCCACAGTATACTCCACTCCATGCTATTCTCCACAGTATACTCTATTCTCCACAGTATACTCTATTCTCCACAGTATACTCTATTCTCCACAGTATACTCTATTCTCCACAGTATACTCCATTCTCCACAGTATACTCCATTCTCCACAGTATACTCTATTCTCCACAGTATACTATATTCTCCATAGTATACTCTATTTTCCACAGTATACTCTATTCTCCACAGTATACTCTATTTTCCACAGTATACTCTATTCTCCATAGTATACTCTATTCTTGTAATATTTGCGAGTGAGAAAAGGGGAGGGAAAGATGAGCTACATATGAGTTAGAGGACTGAGACCAGAAAGAGAAAGAAAGTTAGGAGAGAGAGAGGGGGGAGAAAGAAAGAGATAGATAGATATATGTTTGGAGGGGTACTGTGCAGTATTTTATCTGAGGTTGTTGGTATAATACAGTCTACACTTCTGTCCTATCAATCCCTTCTCCAGCTCTCGTCTCCTCGGCTAGGAGAAGGAGCTAGGGACTGAAATGGAAAATGGCCCACATCCCAAATGGACTCTACACACTTCTGTCCTAACAACCCCTTCTCCAGCTCTCGTCACCTCGGCTAGGAGAAGGAGTTGGGACTGAAATTGAAAATGGCCCACATCCTAAATGGACTCTACGCACAACGCACTTGTGGACATCTGGATTTGATAGGCGTAAGCAATATGGTAATAGCTTCCACCTTGCCCTCTGATAGGCGAGGTGGAAGTTTCACCATATTGCTAACACCAATCAAATCCTCTCAGATCTCCACACCCAACATAGGGCGCAGGGTCGAGGGCTCCGTTTGGGCCTCTCTCTTCTCGCCTATAAGAGAAGAGCCCAGGGAAGGGATTGCCAACTCTTTTCTAAGCCCGCGTATCCATTTCATTTTTTGGAACTCAGTCGGGCTCACAACTTACTGTTGCTAGGTAGAATAGTAGAATACACAAGGTGAAGTCAGGTTGTGCATCAGCAGTTTTTCTCTTGTTATGTCAGTCACTGACAGTCACCCAATTGGTCCATGTCAGCTACATGTTTTTAGATTGGTTACTTGGTCTAATTATGTTAATTAGTCTAGCCAGCTATCTAAACTGGTAGGAATCATGGTGTAATTATGTTAATTAGTCTAGCCAGCTATCTGAACTGGCAGGAATAATGGTGTAATTATGTTAATTAGTCTAGCCAGCTATCTAAACTGGTAGGAATAATGGTGTAATTATGTTAATTAGTCTAGCTAGCTATCTGAACTGGTAGGAATAATGGTGTAATTATGTTAATTAGTCTAGCCAGCTATCTGAACTGGTAGGAATCATGGTGTAATTATGTTAATTAGTCTAGCTAGCTATCTGAACTGGTAGGAATAATGGTGTAATTATGTTAATTAGTCTAGCTAGCTATCTGAACTGGTAGGAATCATGGTGTAATTATGTTAATTAGTCTAGCTAGCTATCTGAACTGGTAGGAATCATGGTGTAATTATGTTAATTAGTCTAGCCAGCTATCTAAACTGGTAGGGATCATGGTCTAATTATGTTAATTAGTCTAGCCAGCTATCTAAACGGGTAGGAATCATGGTGTCATTTTGTTAATTAGTCTTATGTTAATTAGTCTAGCCAGCTATCTAAACTGGAAGGGATCATGGTGTAATTATGTTAATTAGTCTAGCCAGCTATCTAAACTGGTAGGAATCATGGTGTAATTATGTTAATTAGTCTAGCCAGCTATCTAAACTAGTAGGAATCATGGTGTAATTATGTTAATTAGTCTAGCTAGCTATCTGAACTGGTAGGAATCATGGTGTAATTATGTTAATTAGTCTTATGTTAATTAGTCTAGCCAGCTATCTAAACTTGTAGGAATAATGGTGTAATTATGTTAATTAGTCTAGCCAGCTATCTAAACTGGTAGGGATCATGGTCTAATTATGTTAATTAGTCTAGCCAGCTATCTAAACGGGTAGGAATCATGGTGTCATTTTGTTAATTAGTCTTATGTTAATTAGTCTAGCCAGCTATCTAAACTGGAAGGGATCATGGTGTAATTATGTTAATTAGTCTAGCCAGCTATCTAAACTGGTAGGAATCATGGTGTAATTATGTTAATTAGTCTAGCCAGCTATCTAAACGGGTAGGAATCATGGTGTCATTTTGTTAATTAGTCTTATGTTAATTAGTCTAGCCAGCTATCTAAACTGGAAGGGATCATGGTGTAATTATGTTAATTAGTCTAGCCAGCTATCTAAACTGGTAGGAATCATGGTGTAATTATGTGAATTAGTCTAGCCAGCTATCTAAACTGGTAGGAATCATGGTGTAATTATGTGAATTAGTCTAGCCAGCTATCTAAACTGGTAGGAATCATGGTGTAATTATGTGAATTAGTCTAGCCAGCTATCTAAACTGGTAGGAATCATGGTGTAATTATGTTAATTAGTCTAGCCAGCTATCTAAACTGGTAGGGATCATGGTGTAATTATGTTAATTAGTCTAGCCAGTTATCTAAACTGGTAGGGATCATGGTGTAATTATGTTAATTAGTCTAGCCAGCTATCTAAACTGGTAGGAATCAGGGTGTAATTATGTTAATTAGTCTAGCCAGCTATCTAAACTGGTAGGGATCATGGTGTAATTATGTTAATTAGTCTAGCCAGCTATCTAAACGGGTAGGAATCAGGGTGTAATTATGTTAATTAGTCTAGCCAGCTATCTAAACTGGTCGGAATCAGGGTGTAATTATGTTAATTAGTCTAGCCAGCTATCTAAACTGGTAGGAATCATGGTGTAATTATGTTAATTAGTCTAGCCAGCTATCTAAACGGGTAGGAATCAGGGTGTAATTATGTTAATTAGTCTAGCCAGCTATCTAAACTGGTAGGGATCAGGGTGTAATTATGTTAATTAGTCTAGCCAGCTATCTAAACGGGTAGGAATCATGGTGTAATTATGTTAATTAGTCTAACCAGCTATCTAAACTGGTAGGGATCAGGGTGTAATTATGTTAATTAGTCTAGCCAGCTATCTAAACTGGTAGGGATCATGGTGTAATTATGTTAATTAGTCTAGCCAGCTATCTAAACTGGTAGGAATCATTGTGTAATTATGTTAATTAGTCTAGCCAGCTATCTAAACTGGTAGGGATCAGGGTGTAATTATGTTAATTAGTCTAGCCAGCTATCTAAACTAGTAGGGATCAGGGTGTAATTATGTTAATTAGTCTAGCCAGCTATCATGGGCTCCCATTGATTTTGTTTGTCACTCTCATTCAGATATCATATTAAAAACGGCAAACATTTCTCTCCACCCACATGGCAAAATGTGTAGAATTGCAGGAAAATGAGTTATAAAATTGCTAAATCTTCACTCCGCCCACGAGCCACCGCTGCCCCTCGCGATGAGTTCAGATTGTTGGTGGCTCCCACCCCCATCAAAGTTGCCCATCCCTTGCCTAGGGGATGAAATGGGACGTGTCCTCAGCAGAGGTAACAGATTTAGTGTTGGGATTAGTAGTGTCGTTGTGGACGGGGCTACTCTGTGCTGCCGGGGTCATAGGGGCAAAGGTCGGGGTTGTAGGGGTCACTGGAAGGTCAGGGGTCACCGTAGCTGAAGATAATGTCTCTGTGTTCACGTTTCTGCCCTCCAGAGTGGCCTCGTCCTGCAAAACACACACACACACACACACACATGTTTATTCAGATGAGGGTAGAGGACGTTGTGAAGTTTGTCGGTCAGTGTGTGTGTGTGTGTGTGGGGGGGCCTACCGTAACCCAGGGGTGTGAGAGAACCTCCTCTGCTGAATAACGAATGTCCGCGTTCACCTGCAGCATCTGACCAATCAGCATCTAGGAAAGACGTCATGTGACAGTCAGCATGCAACGCAGAAGCCATGTTTCAGGGCAATTACTGAATTGCGAATATTTGTATTCCAATACACTACGTGGTGCAGTGCACCATCTACTGTTATACCATCTACTATACTACTATACCATCTATCTACTGTTATACCATCTAATGTTATACCATCTATCTACTGTTATACCATCTACTGTTATACCATCTATCTACTGTTATACCATCTATCTACTGTTATACCATCTACTGTTATACCATCTATCTACTGTTATACCATCTATCTACTGTTATACCATCTATCTACTGTTATACCATCTATCTACTGTTATACCATCTATCTACTGTTATACCATCTACTGTTATACCATCTACTATACTACTATACCATCTATCTACTGTTATACCATCTATCTACTGTTATACCATCTACTGTTATACCATCTACTATACTACTATACCATCTATCTACTGTTGTACCATCTATCTACTGTTGTACCATCTATCTACTGTTATACCATCTATCTACTGTTATACCATCTACTGTTATACCATCTACTATACTACTATACCATCTATCTACTGTTGTACCATCTATCTACTGTTATACCATCTATCTACTGTTATACCATCTACTGTTATACCATCTACTGTTATACCATCTACTGTTGTACCATCTACTGTTGTACCATCTACTGTTATACCATCTACTGTTGTACCATCTACTGTTGTACCATCTACTGTTATACCATCTACTGTTGTACCATCTACTGTTGTACCATCTACTGTTATACCATCTACTATACTACTATACCATCTATCTACTGTTATACCATCTACTGTTATACCATCTACTGTTATACCATCTACTGTTATACCATCTACTGTTATACCATCTACTGTTATACCATCTACTGTTATACCATCTACTGTTATACCATCTACTGTTGTACCATCTACTGTTGTACCATCTACTGTTATACCATCTATCTACTGTTATACCATCTACTGTTATACCATCTATCTACTGTTATACCATCTACTGTTATACCATCTACTGTTATACCATCTACTGTTATACCATCTACTGTTATACCATCTATCTACTGTTATACCATCTATCTACTGTTATACCATCTATCTACTGTTATACCATCTATCTACTGTTATACCATCTACTGTTGTACCATCTACTGTTGTACCATCTACTGTTGTACCATCTACTGTTGTACCATCTACTGTTGTACCATCTACTGTTATACCATCTACTGTTATACCATCTACTGTTATACCATCTACTGTTGTACCATCTACTGTTGTACCATCTACTGTTATACCATCTACTGTTATACCATCTACTGTTATACCATCTATCTACTGTTATACCATCTACTGTTATACCATCTACTGTTATAACATCTACTGTTATACCATCTATCTACTGTTATACCATCTATCTACTGTTATACCATCTACTGTTATACCATCTACTGTTATACCATCTATCTACTGTTATATCATCTATCTACTGTTATACCATCTACTGTTATACCATCTACTGTTATACCATCTATCTACTGTTATACCATCTACTGTTATACCATCTATCTACTGTTATACCATCTACTGTTATACCATCTACTGTTATACCATCTACTGTTATACCATCTATCTACTGTTATACCATCTATCTACTGTTATACCATCTATCTACTGTTATACCATCTATCTACTGTTATACCATCTACTGTTATACCATCTATCTACTGTTATACCATCTACTGTTATACCATCTATCTACTGTTATACCATCTACTGTTATACCATCTATCTACTGTTATACCATCTACTGTTATACCATCTACTGTTATACCATCTAATGTTATACCATCTACTGTTATACCATCTACTGTTATACCATCTACTGTTATACCATCTATCTACTGTTATACCATCTACTGTTATACCATCTACTGTTATACCATCTATCTACTGTTATACCATCTACTGTTATACCATCTAATGTTATACCATCTACTGTTATACCATCTACTGTTATACCATCTAATGTTATACCATCTACTGTTATACCATCTACTGTTATACCATCTAATGTTATACCATCTAATGTTATACCATCTACTGTTATACCATCTATCTACTGTTATACCATCTACTGTTATACCATCTACTGTTATACCATCTAATGTTATACCATCTACTGTTATACCATCTACTGTTATACCATCTACTGTTATACCATCTACTGTTATACCATCTATCTACTGTTATACCATCTATCTACTGTTATACCATCTACTGTTATACCATCTATCTACTGTTATACCATCTACTGTTATACCATCTACTGTTATACCATCTATCTACTGTTATACCATCTATCTACTGTTATACCATCTACTGTTATACCATCTACTGTTATACCATCTATTGTTATACCATCTACTGTTATACCATCTATCTACTGTTATACCATCTACTGTTATACCATCTACCTACTGTTATACCATCTACTGTTATACCATCTATCTACTGTTATACCATCTAATGTTATACCATCTACTGTTATACCATCTATCTACTGTTATACCATCTACTGTTATACCATCTATCTACTGTTATACCATCTATCTACTGTTATACCATCTATCTACTGTTATACCATCTACTGTTATACCATCTATCTACTGTTATACCATCTATCTACTGTTATACCATCTACTGTTATACCATCTACTGTTATACCATCTATCTACTGTTATACCATCTATCTACTGTTATACCATCTATCTACTGTTATACCATCTATCTACTGTTATACCATCTACTGTTATACCATCTACTGTTATACCATCTATCTACTGTTATACCATCTACTGTTATACCATCTATCTACTGTTATACCATCTACTGTTATACCATCTACTGTTATACCATCTATCTACTGTTATACCATCTACTGTTATACCATCTACTGTTATACCATCTAATGTTATACCATCTACTGTTATACCATCTACTGTTATACCATCTACTGTTATACCATCTATCTACTGTTATACCATCTACTGTTATACCATCTACTGTTATACCATATATCTACTGTTATACCATCTACTGTTATACCATCTAATGTTATACCATCTACTGTTATACCATCTACTGTTATACCATCTAATGTTATACCATCTACTGTTATACCATCTACTGTTATACCATCTAATGTTATACCATCTAATGTTATACCATCTACTGTTATACCATCTATCTACTGTTATACCATCTACTGTTATACCATCTACTGTTATACCATCTAATGTTATACCATCTACTGTTATACCATCTACTGTTATACCATCTACTGTTATACCATCTATCTACTGTTATACCATCTATCTACTGTTATACCATCTACTGTTATACCATCTATCTACTGTTATACCATCTACTGTTATACCATCTACTGTTATACCATCTATCTACTGTTATACCATCTATCTACTGTTATACCATCTATCTACTGTTCTACCATCTACTGTTCTACCATCTACTGTTATACCATCTACTGTTCTACCATCTACTGTGATACCATCTACTGTTATACCATCTACTGTTATACCATCTATCTACTGTTATACCATCTATCTACTGTTATACCATCTACTGTTATACCATCTACTGTTATACCATCTACTGTTATACCATCTACTGTTATACCATCTACTGTTATACCATCTACTGTTATACCATCTAATGTTATACCATCTACTGTTATACCATCTATCTACTGTTATACCATCTATTTACTGTTATACCATCTACTGTTATACCATCTACTGTTATACCATCTACTGTTATACCATCTATCTACTGTTATACCATCTATCTACTGTTATACCATCTATCTACTGTTATACCATCTACTGTTATACCATCTATCTACTGTTATACCATCTATCTACTGTTATACCATCTACTGTTATACCATCTACTGTTATACCATCTACTGTTATACCATCTATCTACTGTTATACCATCTACTGTTATACCATCTATCTACTGTTATACCATCTACTGTTATACCATCTATCTACTGTTATACCATCTAATGTTATACCATCTACTGTTATACCATCTATCTACTGTTATACCGTCTACTGTTATACCATCTATCTACTGTTATACCATCTACTGTTATACCATCTATCTACTGTTATACCATCTAATGTTATACCATCTAATGTTATACCATCTACTGTTATACCATCTACTGTTATACCATCTATCTACTGTTATACCATCTACTGTTATACCATCTACTGTTATACCATCTACTGTTATACCATCTACTGTTATACCATCTAATGTTATACCATCTACTGTTATACCATCTAATGTTATACCATCTACTGTTATACCATCTACTGTTATACCATCTACTGTTATACCATCTATCTACTGTTATACCATCTATTTACTGTTATACCATCTACTGTTATACCATCTACTGTTATACCATCTACTGTTATACCATCTATCTACTGTTATACCATCTATCTACTGTTCTACCATCTACTGTCATACCATCTACTGTTATACCATCTATCTACTGTTATACCATCTACTGTTATACCATCTACTGTTATACCATCTATTGTTATACCATCTACTGTTATACCATCTATCTACTGTTATACCATCTACTGTTATACCATCTACCTACTGTTATACCATCTATCTACTGTTATACCATCTAATGTTATACCATCTACTGTTATACCATCTATCTACTGTTATACCATCTATCTACTGTTATACCATCTACTGTTATACCATCTATCTACTGTTATACCATCTACTGTTATACCATCTATCTACTGTTATACCATCTAATGTTATACCATCTACCTACTGTTATACCATCTATCTACTGTTATACCATCTATCTACTGTTATACCATCTAATGTTATACCATCTATCTACTGTTATACCATCTATCTACTGTTATACCATCTAATGTTATACCATCTACTGTTATACTATCTACTGTTATACCATCTATCTACTGTTATACCATCTACTGTTATACCATCTACTGTTATACCATCTATCTACTGTTATACCATCTACTGTTATACCATCTATCTACTGTTATACCATCTATCTACTGTTATACCATCTATCTACTGTTATACCATCTATCTACTGTTATACCATCTAATGTTATACCATCTATCTACTGTTATACCATCTATCTACTGTTATACCATCTAATGTTATACCATCTATCTACTGTTATACCATCTATCTACTGTTATACCATCTATCTACTGTTATACCATCTATCTACTGTTATACCATCTAATGTTATACCATCTATCTACTGTTATACCATATATCTACTGTTATACCATCTATCTACTGTTATACCATCTAATGTTATACCATCTATCTACTGTTATACCATCTATCTACTGTTATACCATCTATCTACTGTTATACCATCTATCTACTGTTATACCATCTAATGTTATCCCATCTATCTACTGTTATACCATCTATCTACTGTTATACCATCTGTTATACCATCTATCTACTGTTATACCATCTATCTACTGTTATACCATATGTTATACCATCTATCTACTGTCATACCATCTGTTATACCATCTATCTACTGTTACACCATCTATCTACAGTTATACCATCTGTTATACCATCTATCTACTGTTATACCATCTGTTATACCATCTATCTACTGTTATACCATCTATCTACTGTTATACCATCTGTTATACCATCTATCTACTGTTATACCATCTGTTATACCATCTACTGTTATACCATCTATCTACTGTTATACCATCTACTGTTATACCATCTATCTACTGTTATACCATCTGTTATACCATCTATCTACTGTTATACCATCTGTTATACCATCTATCTACTGTTATACCATCTACTGTTATACCATCTATCTACTGTTATACCATCTATCTACTGTTATACCATCTAATGTTATACCATCTATCTACTGTTATACCATCTATCTACTGCTACACCATCTATCTACTGTTATACCATCTAATGTTATACCATCTATCTACTGTTATACCATCTAATGTTATACCATCCATCTATCTACTGTTATACCATCTATCTACTGTTATACCATCTAATGTTATACCATCTATCTACAGTTATACCATCTATCTACTGTTATACCATCTATCTACTGTTATACCATCTATCTAATGTTATACCATCTATCTAATGTTATACCATCTATCTACTGTTATACCATCTATCTACTGTTATAACAACTATCTAATGTTATACCATCTATCTACTGTTATACCATCTATCTACTGTTATACCATCTATCTACTGTTATACCATCTATCTACTGTTATACCATCTACTGTTATACCATCTACTGTTATACCATCTAATGTTATACCATCTACTGTTATACCATCTACTGTTATACCATCTACTGTTATACCATCTACTGTTATACCATCTACTGTTATACCATCTATCTACTGTTATACCATCTATTTACTGTTATACCATCTACTGTTATACCATCTACTGTTATACCATCTACTGTTATACCATCTATCTACTGTTATACCATCTATCTACTGTTATACCATCTATCTACTGTTCTACCATCTACTGTTCTACCATCTACTGTTATACCATCTATCTACTGTTATACCATCTATCTACTGTTATACCATCTATCTACTGTTATACCATCTACTGTTATACCATCTACTGTTATACCATCTACTGTTATACCATCTACTGTTATACCATCTACTGTTATACCATCTATCTACTGTTATACCATCTACTGTTATACCATCTATCTACTGTTATACCATCTATCTACTGTTATACCATCTACTGTTATACCATCTAATGTTATACCATCTACTGTTATACCATCTATCTACTGTTATACCATCTACTGTTATACCATCTATCTACTGTTATACCATCTATCTACTGTTATACCATCTATCTACTGTTATACCATCTATCTACTGTTATACCATCTACTGTTATACCATCTATCTACTGTTATACCATCTATTTACTGTTATACCATCTAATGTTATACCATCTACTGTTATACCATCTACTGTTATACCATCTATCTACTGTTATACCATCTATCTACTGTTATACCATCTACTGTTATACCATCTACTGTTATACCATCTACTGTTATACCATCTATCTACTGTTATACCATCTAATGTTATACCATCTATCTACTGTTATACCATCTACTGTTATACCATCTACTGTTATACCATCTATCTACTGTTATACCATCTATCTACTGTTATACCATCTATATACTGTTATACCATCTATCTACTGTTATACCATCTAATGTTATACCATCTATCTACTGTTATACCATCTATCTACTGTTATACCATCTATCTACTGTTATACCATCTAATGTTATACCATCTATCTACTGTTATACCATATATCTACTGTTATACCATCTATCTACTGTTATACCATCTAATGTTATACCATCTATCTACTGTTATACCATCTATCTACTGTTATACCATCTATCTACTGTTATACCATCTAATGCTATCCCATCTATCTACTGTTATACCATCTATCTACTGTTATACCATCTGTTATACCATCTATCTACTGTTATACCATCTATCTACTGTTATACCATATGTTATACCATCTATCTACTGTCATACCATCTGTTATACCATCTATCTACTGTTACACCATCTATCTACTGTTATACCATCTGTTATACCATCTATCTACTGTTATACCATCTATCTACTGTTATACCATCTGTTATACCATCTATCTACTGTTATACCATCTGTTATACCATCTACTGTTATACCATCTATCTACTGTTATACCATCTACTGTTATACCATCTATCTACTGTTATACCATCTGTTATACCATCTATCTACTGTTATACCATCTGTTATACCATCTATCTACTGTTATACCATCTATCTACTGTTATACCATCTGTTATACCATCTATCTACTGTTATACCATCTACTGTTATACCATCTATCTACTGTTATACCATCTAATGTTATACCATCTATCTACTGTTATACCATCTATCTACTGCTACACCATCTATCTACTGTTATACCATCTACTGTTATACCATCTATCTACTGTTATACCATCTATCTACTGTTATACCATCTAATGTTATACCATCTATCTACAGTTATACCATCTATCTACTGTTATACCATCTATCTACTGTTATACCATCTATCTAATGTTATACCATCTATCTACTGTTATACCATCTATCTACTGTTATAACAACTATCTACTGTTATACCATCTAATGTTATACCATCTATCTACTGTTATACCATCTATCTACTGTTATACCATCTATCTACTGTTAAACCATCTATCTAATGTTATACCATCTATCTACTGTTAAACCATCTATCTAATGTTATACCATCTATCTACTGTTATACCATCTACTGTTATACCATCTAATGTTATACCATCTACTGTTATACCATCTACCGTTATACCATCTACTGTTATACCATCTACTGTTATACCATCTATCTACTGTTATACCATCTATTTACTGTTATACCATCTACTGTTATACCATCTACTGTTATACCATCTACTGTTATACCATCTACTGTTATACCATCTACTGTTATACCATCTATCTACTGTTATACCATCTATCTACTGTTCTACCATCTATCTACTGTTCTACCATCTACTGTTCTACCATCTACTGTTATACCATCTATCTACTGTTATACCATCTACTGTTATACCATCTACTGTTATACCATCTACTGTTATACCATCTATCTACTGTTATACCATCTACTGTTATACCATCTATCTACTGTTATACCATCTATCTACTGTTATACCATCTACTGTTATACCATCTATCTACTGTTATACCATCTACTGTTATACCATCTATCTACTGTTATACCATCTACTGTTATACCATCTATCTACTGTTATACCATCTACTGTTATACCATCTACTGTTATACCATCTATCTACTGTTATACCATCTATCTACTGTTATACCATCTAATGTTATACCATCTACTGTTATACCATCTACTGTTATACCATCTATCTACTGTTATACCATCTATCTACTGTTATACCATCTACTGTTATACCATCTACTGTTATACCATCTATCTACTGTTATACCATCTAATGTTATACCATCTATCTACTGTTATACCATCTACTGTTATACCATCTATATACTGTTATACCATCTATATACTGTTATACCATCTATCTACTGTTATACCATCTATCTACTGTTATACCATCTATCTACTGTTATACCATCTATCTACTGTTATACCATCTATCTACTGTTATACCATCTATCTACTGTTATACCATCTAATGTTATACCATCTATCTACTGTTATACCATCTATCTACTGTTATACCATCTATCTACTGTTATACCATCGAATGTTATACCATCTATCTACTGTTATACCATCTATCTACTGTTATACCATCTATCTACTGTTATACCATCTATCTACTGTTATACCATCTATCTACTGTTATACCATCTATCTACTGTTATACCATCTAATGTTATCCCATCTATCTACTGTTATACCATCTATCTACTGTTATACCATCTGTTATACCATCTATCTACTGTTATACCATCTATCTACTGTTATACCATATGTTATACCATCTATCTACTGTCATACCATCTGTTATACCATCTATCTACTGTTACACCATCTATCTACTGTTATACCATCTGTTATACCATCTATCTACTGTTATACCATCTGTTATACCATCTATCTACTGTTATACCATCTATCTACTGTTATACCATCTGTTATACCATCTATCTACTGTTATACCATCTGTTATACCATCTACTGTTATACCATCTATCTACTGTTATACCATCTATCTACTGTTATACCATCTGTTATACCATCTACTGTTATACCATCTATCTACTGTTATACCATCTACTGTTATACCATCTATCTACTGTTATACCATCTGTTATACCATCTATCTACTGTTATACCATCTGTTATACCATCTATCTACTGTTATACCATCTGTTATACCATCTATCTACAGTTATACCATCTATCTACTGTTATACCATCTATCTACTGTTATACCATCTATCTAATGTTATACCATCTATCTACTGTTATACCATCTATCTACTGTTATACCATCTATCTACTGTTATACCATCTATCTACTGTTAAACCATCTATCTAATGTTATACCATCTATCTACTGTTAAACCATCTATCTAATGTTATACCATCTATCTACTGTTATACCATCTATCTACTGTTATACCATCTATCTACTGTTATACCATCTACTGTTATACCATCTAATGTTATACCATCTACCGTTATACCATCTACTGTTATACCATCTACTGTTATACCATCTATCTACTGTTATACCATCTATTTACTGTTATACCATCTACTGTTATACCATCTACTGTTATACCATCTACTGTTATACCATCTACTGTTATACCATCTATCTACTGTTCTACCATCTATCTACTGTTCTACCATCTACTGTTCTACCATCTACTGTTATACCATCTATCTACTGTTATACCATCTACTGTTATACCATCTACTGTTATACCATCTACTGTTATACCATCTATCTACTGTTATACCATCTACTGTTATACCATCTATCTACTGTTATACCATCTATCTACTGTTATACCATCTACTGTTATACCATCTATCTACTGTTATACCATCTACTGTTATACCATCTATCTACTGTTATACCATCTACTGTTATACCATCTATCTACTGTTATACCATCTAATGTTATACCATCTACTGTTATACCATCTACTGTTATACCATCTGTCTACTGTTATACCATCTATCTACTGTTATACCATCTAATGTTATACCATCTACTGTTATACCATCTACTGTTATACCATCTATCTACTGTTATACCATCTATCTACTGTTATACCATCTACTGTTATACCATCTACTGTTATACCATCTATCTACTGTTATACCATCTAATGTTATACCATCTATCTACTGTTATACCATCTACTGTTATACCATCTATATACTGTTATACCATCTATATACTGTTATACCATCTATCTACTGTTATACCATCTATCTACTGTTATACCATCTATCTACTGTTATACCATCTATCTACTGTTATACCATCTATCTACTGTTATACCATCTATCTACTGTTATACCATCTAATGTTATACCATCTATCTACTGTTATACCATCTATCTACTGTTATACCATCTATCTACTGTTATACCATCGAATGTTATACCATCTATCTACTGTTATACCATCTATCTACTGTTATACCATCTATCTACTGTTATACCATCTATCTACTGTTATACCATCTATCTACTGTTATACCATCTAATGTTATCCCATCTATCTACTGTTATACCATCTATCTACTGTTATACCATCTGTTATACCATCTATCTACTGTTATACCATCTATCTACTGTTATACCATATGTTATACCATCTATCTACTGTCATACCATCTATCTACTGTTACACCATCTATCTACTGTTATACCATCTGTTATACCATCTATCTACTGTTATACCATCTGTTAAACCATCTATCTACTGTTATACCATCTATCTACTGTTATACCATCTATCTACTGTTATACCATCTGTTATACCATCTACTGTTATACCATCTATCTACTGTTATACCATCTATCTACTGTTATACCATCTGTTATACCATCTACTGTTATACCATCTATCTACTGTTATACCATCTACTGTTATACCATCTATCTACTGTTATACCATCTGTTATACCATCTATCTACTGTTATACCATCTGTTATACCATCTATCTACTGTTATACCATCTGTTATACCATCTATCTACTGTTATACCATCTACTGTTATACCATCTATCTAATGTTATACCATCTATCTACTGTTATACCATCTAATGTTATACCATCTATCTACTGTTATACCATCTATCTACTGCTACACCATCTATCTACTGTTATACCATCTACTGTTATACCATCTACCTAATGTTATACCATCTATCTACTGTTAAACCATCTATCTACTGTTATACCATCTAATGTTATACCATCTATCTACTGTTATACCATCTAATGTTATACCATCCATCTATCTACTGTTATACCATCTATCTACTGTTATACCATCTATCTACAGTTATACCATCTATCTACTGTTATACCATCTATCTACTGTTATACCATCTATCTAATGTTATACCATCTATCTACTGTTATACCATCTATCTACTGTTATAACAACTATCTACTGTTATACCATCTAATGTTATACCATCTATCTACTGTTATACCATCTATCTACTGTTATACCATCTATCTACTGTTAAACCATCTATCTAATGTTATACCATCTATCTACTGTTAAACCATCTATCTACTGTTATACCATCTATCTACTGTTATACCATATATCTACTGTTATACCATCTGTTATACCATCTAATGTTATACCATCTATCTACTGTTATACCATCTATCTACTGTTATACCATCTATCTACTGTTATACGTTCTAATGTTATACCATCTATCTACTGTTATACCATCTAATGTTATACCATCTATCTACTGTTATACCATCTATCTACTGTTATACCATCTATCTACTGTTATACCATCTAATGTTATACCATCTATCTACTGTTATACCATCTAATGTTATACCATCTATCTACTGTTATACCATCTATCTACTGTTATACCATCTATCTACTGTTATACCGTCTAATGTTATACCATCTATCTACTGTTATACCATCCATCTACTGTTATACCATCTATCTACTGTTATACCATCTATCTACTGTTATACCATCTAATGTTATACCATCTATCTACTGTTATACCATCTATATACTGTTATACCATCTATCTACTGTTATACCATCTATCTAATGTTATACCATCTATCTACTGTTATACCATCTATCTACTGTTATACCATCCATCTATCTACTGTTATACCATCTAATGTTATACCATCTATCTACTGTTATACCATCTATCTACTGTTATACCATCTATCTACTGTTATACCATCTAATGTTATCCCATCTATCTACTGTTATACCATCTATCTACTGTTATACCATCTGTTATACCATCTATCTACTGTTATACCATCTATCTACTGTTATACCATCTGTTATACCATCTATCTACTGTTATACCACCTATCTACTGTTATACCATATGTTATACCATCTATCTACTGTCATACCATCTGTTATACCATCTATCTACTGTTACACCATCTATCTACTGTTATACCATCTGTTATACCATCTATCTACTGTCATACCATCTGTTATACCATCTATCTACTGTTATACCATCTATCTACTGTTATACCATCTGTTATACCATCTATCTACTGTTATACCATCTGTTATACCATCTGTTATACCATCTATCTACTGTTATACCATCTGTTATACCATCTATCTACTGTTATACCATCTGTTATACCATCTATCTACTGTTATACCATCTGTTATACCATCTGTTATACCATCTATCTACTGTTATACCATCTGTTATACCATCTATCTACTGTTATACCATCTACTGTTATACCATCTATCTACTGTTATACCATCTATTTACTGTTATACCATCTACTGTTATACCATCTACTGTTATACCATCTACTGTTATACCATCTACTGTTATACCATCTATCTACTGTTATACCATCTATCTACTGTTCTACCATCTATCTACTGTTCTACCATCTACTGTTCTACCATCTACTGTTATACCATCTATCTACTGTTATACCATCTACTGTTATACCATCTACTGTTATACCATCTACTGTTATACCATCTATCTACTGTTATACCATCTACTGTTATACCATCTATCTACTGTTATACCATCTATCTACTGTTATACCATCTACTGTTATACCATCTATCTACTGTTATACCATCTACTGTTATACCATCTATCTACTGTTATACCATCTACTGTTATACCATCTATCTACTGTTATACCATCTAATGTTATACCATCTACTGTTATACCATCTACTGTTATACCATCTATCTACTGTTATACCATCTATCTACTGTTATACCATCTAATGTTATACCATCTACTGTTATACCATCTACTGTTATACCATCTATCTACTGTTATACCATCTATCTACTGTTATACCATCTACTGTTATACCATCTACTGTTATACCATCTATCTACTGTTATACCATCTAATGTTATACCATCTATCTACTGTTATACCATCTACTGTTATACCATCTATATACTGTTATACCATCTATATACTGTTATACCATCTATCTACTGTTATACCATCTATCTACTGTTATACCATCTATCTACTGTTATACCATCTATCTACTGTTATACCATCTATCTACTGTTATACCATCTAATGTTATACCATCTATCTACTGTTATACCATCTATCTACTGTTATACCATCTATCTACTGTTATACCATCGAATGTTATACCATCTATCTACTGTTATACCATCTATCTACTGTTATACCATCTATCTACTGTTATACCATCTATCTACTGTTATACCATCTATCTACTGTTATACCATCTAATGTTATCCCATCTATCTACTGTTATACCATCTATCTACTGTTATACCATCTGTTATACCATCTATCTACTGTTATACCATCTATCTACTGTTATACCATATGTTATACCATCTATCTACTGTCATACCATCTATCTACTGTTACACCATCTATCTACTGTTATACCATCTGTTATACCATCTATCTACTGTTATACCATCTGTTAAACCATCTATCTACTGTTATACCATCTATCTACTGTTATACCATCTGTTATACCATCTATCTACTGTTATACCATCTGTTATACCATCTACTGTTATACCATCTATCTACTGTTATACCATCTATCTACTGTTATACCATCTGTTATACCATCTACTGTTATACCATCTATCTACTGTTATACCATCTACTGTTATACCATCTATCTACTGTTATACCATCTGTTATACCATCTATCTACTGTTATACCATCTGTTATACCATCTATCTACTGTTATACCATCTGTTATACCATCTATCTACTGTTATACCATCTGTTATACCATCTATCTACTGTTATACCATCTGTTATACCATCTATCTACTGTTATACCATCTACTGTTATACCATCTATCTAATGTTATACCATCTATCTACTGTTATACCATCTAATGTTATACCATCTATCTACTGTTATACCATCTATCTACTGCTACACCATCTATCTACTGTTATACCATCTACTGTTATACCATCTACCTAATGTTATACCATCTATCTACTGTTAAACCATCTATCTACTGTTATACCATCTAATGTTATACCATCTATCTACTGTTATACCATCTAATGTTATACCATCCATCTATCTACTGTTATACCATCTATCTACAGTTATACCATCTATCTACTGTTATACCATCTATCTACTGTTATACCATCTATCTAATGTTATACCATCTATCTACTGTTATACCATCTATCTACTGTTATAACAACTATCTACTGTTATACCATCTAATGTTATACCATCTATCTACTGTTATACCATCTATCTACTGTTATACCATCTATCTACTGTTAAACCATCTATCTAATGTTATACCATCTATCTACTGTTAAACCATCTATCTACTGTTATACCATCTATCTACTGTTATACCATATATCTACTGTTATACCATCTGTTATACCATCTAATGTTATACCATCTATCTACTGTTATACCATCTATCTACTGTTATACCATCTATCTACTGTTATACGTTCTAATGTTATACCATCTATCTACTGTTATACCATCTAATGTTATACCATCTATCTACTGTTATACCATCTATCTACTGTTATACCATCTATCTACTGTTATACCATCTAATGTTATACCATCTATCTACTGTTATACCATCTAATGTTATACCATCTATCTACTGTTATACCATCTATCTACTGTTATACCATCTATCTACTGTTATACCGTCTAATGTTATACCATCTATCTACTGTTATACCATCCATCTACTGTTATACCATCTATCTACTGTTATACCATCTATCTACTGTTATACCATCTAATGTTATACCATCTATCTACTGTTATACCATCTATATACTGTTATACCATCTATCTACTGTTATACCATCTATCTAATGTTATACCATCTATCTACTGTTATACCATCTATCTACTGTTATACCATCCATCTATCTACTGTTATACCATCTAATGTTATACCATCTATCTACTGTTATACCATCTATCTACTGTTATACCATCTATCTACTGTTATACCATCTATCTACTGTTATACCATCTAATGTTATCCCATCTATCTACTGTTATACCATCTATCTACTGTTATACCATCTGTTATACCATCTATCTACTGTTATACCATCTATCTACTGTTATACCATCTGTTATACCATCTATCTACTGTTATACCATCTATCTACTGTTATACCATATGTTATACCATCTATCTACTGTCATACCATCTGTTATACCATCTATCTACTGTTACACCATCTATCTACTGTTATACCATCTGTTATACCATCTATCTACTGTCATACCATCTGTTATACCATCTATCTACTTTTATACCATCTATCTACTGTTATACCATCTGTTATACCATCTATCTACTGTTATACCATCTGTTATACCATCTGTTATACCATCTATCTACTGTTATACCATCTGTTATACCATCTATCTACTGTTATACCATCTGTTATACCATCTATCTACTGTTATACCATCTGTTATACCATCTGTTATACCATCTATCTACTGTTATACCATCTGTTATACCATCTATCTACTGTTATACCATCTACTGTTATACCATCTATCTACTGTTATACCATCTATCTACTGTTATACCATCTAATGTTATACCATCTATCTACTGTTATACCATCTATCTACTGCTACACCATCTATCTACTGTTATACCATCTACTGTTATACCATCTATCTAATGTTATACCATCTATCTACTGTTAAACCATCTATCTACTGTTATACCATCTAATGTTATACCATCTATCTACTGTTATACCATCTAATGTTATACCATCCATCTATCTACTGTTATACCATCTATCTACTGTTATACCATCTAATGTTATACCATCTATCTACAGTTATACCATCTATCTACTGTTATACCATCTATCTACTGTTATACCATCTATCTAATGTTATACCATCTATCTAATGTTATACCATCTATCTACTGTTATACCATCTGTTATACCATCTAATGTTATACCATCTATCTACTGTTATACCATCTATCTACTGTTATACCATCTATCTACTGTTATACCATCTAATGTTATACCATCTATCTACTGTTATACCATCTAATGTTATACCATCTATCTACTGTTATACCATCTATCTACTGTTATACCATCTAATGTTAAACCATCTAATGTTATACCATCTATCTACTGTTATACCATCTATCTACTGTTATACCATCTATCTACTGTTATACCATCTAATGTTATACCATCTATCTACTGTTATAACAACTATCTACTGTTATACCATCTAATGTTATACCATCTATCTACTGTTATACCATCTATCTACTGTTATACCATCTATCTACTGTTATACCATCTAATGTTAAACCATCTAATGTTATACCATCTATCTACTGTTATACCATCTATCTACTGTTATACCATCTATCTACTGTTATACCATCTATCTACTGTTATACCATCTATCTACTGTTATACCATCTATCTACTGTTATACCATCTATCTACTGTTATACCATCTATCTACTGTTATACCATCTATCTAATGTTATACCATCTATCTAATGTTATACCATCTATCTACTGTTATAACAACTATCTACTGTTATACCATCTAATGTTATACCATCTATCTACTGTTATACCATCTATCTACTGTTATACCATCTAATGTTAAACCATCTACTGTTATACCATCTATCTACTGTTATACCATCTATCTACTGTTATACCATCTAATGTTAAACCATCTAATGTTATACCATCTATCTACTGTTATACCATCTATCTACTGTTATAACAACTATCTACTGTTATACCATCTATCTACTGTTATACCATCTATCTACTGTTATACCATCTAATGTTAAACCATCTACTGTTATACCATCTATCTACTGTTATACCATCTATCTACTGTTATACCATCTGTTATACCATCTAATGTTATACCATCTATCTACTGTTATACCATCTATCTACTGTTATACCATATATCTACTGTTATACCATCTGTTATACCATCTAATGTTATACCATCTATCTACTGTTATACCATCTATCTACTGTTATACCATCTATCTACTGTTATACCATCTAATGTTATACCATCTATCTACTGTTATACCATCTAATGTTATACCATCTATCTACTGTTATACCATCTATCTACTGTTATACCATCTATCTACTGTTATACCATCTAATGTTATACCATCTATCTACTGTTATACCATCTAATGTTATACCATCTATCTACTGTTATACCATCTATCTACTGTTATACCATCTAATGTTATACCATCTATCTACTGTTATACCATCTATCTACTGTTATACCATCTATCTACTGTTATACCATCTATCTACTGTTATACCATCTATCTAATGTTATACCATCTCTCTACTGTTATACCATCTATCTACTGTTATACCATCCATCTATCTACTGTTATACCATCTAATGTTATACCATCTAATGTTATACCATCTATCTACTGTTATACCATCTAATGTTATACCATCTAATGTTATACCATCTATCTACTGTTATACCATCTACTGTTATACCATCTACTGTTATACCATCTACTGTTATACCATCTACTGTTATACCATCTATCTACTGTTATACCATCTATCTACTGTTCTACCATCTATCTACTGTTCTACCATCTACTGTTCTACCATCTACTGTTATACCATCTATCTACTGTTATACCATCTACTGTTATACCATCTACTGTTATACCATCTACTGTTATACCATCTATCTACTGTTATACCATCTACTGTTATACCATCCATCTACTGTTATACCATCTATCTACTGTTATACCATCTATCTACTGTTATACCATCTATCTACTGTTATACCATCTACTGTTATACCATCTATCTACTGTTATACCATCTACTGTTATACCATCTATCTACTGTTATACCATCTATCTACTGTTATACCATCTAATGTTATACCATCTACTGTTATACCATCTATCTACTGTTATACCATCTAATGTTATACCATCTACTGTTATACCATCTACTGTTATACCATCTATCTACTGTTATACCATCTATCTACTGTTATACCATCTACTGTTATACCATCTACTGTTATACCATCTATCTACTGTTATACCATCTAATGTTATACCATCTATCTACTGTTATACCATCTACTGTTATACCATCTATATACTGTTATACCATCTATCTACTGTTATACCATCTATCTACTGTTATACCATCTATCTACTGTTATACCATCTATCTACTGTTATACCATCTAATGTTATACCATCTATCTACTGTTATACCATCTATCTACTGTTATACCATCTATCTACTGTTATACCATCGAATGTTATACCATCTATCTACTGTTATACCATATATCTACTGTTATACCATCTATCTACTGTTATACCATCTATCTACTGTTATACCATCTATCTACTGTTATACCATCTATCTACTGTTATACCATCTAATGTTATCCCATCTATCTACTGTTATACCATCTATCTACTGTTATACCATCTGTTATACCATCTATCTACTGTTATACCATCTATCTACTGTTATACCATATGTTATACCATCTATCTACTGTCATACCATCTGTTATACCATCTATCTACTGTTACACCATCTATCTACTGTTATACCATCTGTTATACCATCTATCTACTGTTATACCATCTGTTATACCATCTATCTACTGTTATACCATCTATCTACTGTTATACCATCTGTTATACCATCTATCTACTGTTATACCATCTGTTATACCATCTACTGTTATACCATCTATCTACTGTTATACCATCTATCTACTGTTATACCATCTGTTATACCATCTACTGTTATACCATCTATCTACTGTTATACCATCTACTGTTATACCATCTATCTACTGTTATACCATCTGTTATACCATCTATCTACTGTTATACCATCTGTTATACCATCTATCTACTGTTATACCATCTGTTATACCATCTATCTACTGTTATACCATCTGTTATACCATCTATCTACTGTTATACCATCTGTTATACCATCTATCTACTGTTATACCATCTGTTATACCATCTATCTACTGTTATACCATCTACTGTTATACCATCTATCTACTGTTATACCATCTATCTACTGTTATACCATCTAATGTTATACCATCTATCTACTGTTATACCATCTATCTACTGCTACACCATCTATCTACTGTTATACCATCTACTGTTATACCATCTATCTAATGTTATACCATCTATCTACTGTTAAACCATCTATCTACTGTTATACCATCTAATGTTATACCATCTATCTACTGTTATACCATCTAATGTTATACCATCCATCTATCTACTGTTATACCATCTATCTACAGTTATACCATCTATCTACTGTTATACCATCTATCTAATGTTATACCATCTATCTACTGTTATAACAACTATCTACTGTTATACCATCTAATGTTATACCATCTATCTACTGTTATACCATCTATCTACTGTTATACCATCTATCTACTGTTAAACCATCTATCTACTGTTAAACCATCTATCTAATGTTATACCATCTATCTACTGTTAAACCATCTATCTACTGTTATACCATCTATCTACTGTTATACCATATATCTACTGTTATACCATCTGTTATACCATCTAATGTTATACCATCTATCTACTGTTATACCATCTATCTACTGTTATACCATCTATCTACTGTTATACGTTCTAATGTTATACCATCTATATACTGTTATACCATCTAATGTTATACCATCTATCTACTGTTATACCATCTATCTACTGTTATACCATCTATCTACTGTTATACCATCTAATGTTATACCATCTATCTACTGTTATACCATCTAATGTTATACCATCTATCTACTGTTATACCATCTATCTACTGTTATACCATCTATCTACTGTTATACCGTCTAATGTTATACCATCTATCTACTGTTATACCATCTATCTACTGTTATACCATCTATCTACTGTTATACCATCTATCTACTGTTATACCATCTAATGTTATACCATCTATCTACTGTTATACCATCTATCTACTGTTATACCATCTATCTAATGTTATACCATCTATCTACTGTTATACCATCTATCTACTGTTATACCATCCATCTATCTACTGTTATACCATCTATCTACTGTTATACCATCTATCTACTGTTATACCATCTATCTACTGTTATACCATCTATCTACTGTTATACCATCTAATGTTATCCCATCTATCTACTGTTATACCATCTATCTACTGTTATACCATCTGTTATACCATCTATCTACTGTTATACCATCTATCTACTGTTATACCATATGTTATACCATCTATCTACTGTCATACCATCTGTTATACCATCTATCTACTGTTACACCATCTATCTACTGTTATACCATCTGTTATACCATCTATCTACTGTTATACCATCTGTTATACCATCTACTGTTATACCATCTATCTACTGTTATACCATCTGTTATACCATCTATCTACTGTTATACCATCTGTTATACCATCTATCTACTGTTATACCATCTGTTATACCATCTGTTATACCATCTATCTACTGTTATACCATCTGTTATACCATCTATCTACTGTTATACCATCTACTGTTATACCATCTATCTACTGTTATACCATCTATCTACTGTTATACCATCTAATGTTATACCATCTATCTACTGTTATACCATCTATCTACTGCTACACCATCTATCTACTGTTATACCATCTACTGTTATACCATCTATCTAATGTTATACCATCTATCTACTGTTAAACCATCTATCTACTGTTATACCATCTAATGTTATACCATCTATCTACTGTTATACCATCTAATGTTATACCATCCATCTATCTACTGTTATACCATCTATCTACTGTTATACCATCTAATGTTATACCATCTATCTACAGTTATACCATCTATCTACTGTTATACCATCTATCTACTGTTATACCATCTATCTAATGTTATACCATCTATCTAATGTTATACCATCTATCTAATGTTATACCATCTATCTACTGTTATAACAACTATCTACTGTTATACCATCTAATGTTATACCATCTATCTACTGTTATACCATCTATCTACTGTTATACCATCTATCTACTGTTATACCATCTATCTACTGTTATACCATCTAATGTTAAACCATCTAATGTTATACCATCTATCTACTGTTATACCATCTATCTACTGTTATACCATCTATCTACTGTTATACCATCTATCTACTGTTATACCATCTATCTAATGTTATACCATCTATCTACTGTTATACCATCTATCTACTGTTATACCATCTATCTACTGTTATACCATATATCTACTGTTATACCATCTGTTATACCATCTAATGTTATACCATCTATCTACTGTTATACCATCTATCTACTGTTATACCATCTATCTACTGTTATACCATCTAATGTTATACCATCTATCTACTGTTATACCATCTAATGTTATACCATCTATCTACTGTTATACCATCTATCTACTGTTATACCATCTATCTACTGTTATACCATCTAATGTTATACCATCTATCTACTGTTATACCATCTAATGTTATACCATCTATCTACTGTTATACCATCTATCTACTGTTATACCATCTATCTACTGTTATACCATCTAATGTTATACCATCTATCTACTGTTATACCATCTATCTACTGTTATACCATCTATCTACTGTTATACCATCTATCTACTGTTATACCATCTATCTACTGTTATACCATCCATCTATCTACTGTTATACCATCTAATGTTATACCATCTAATGTTATACCATCTATCTACTGTTATACCATCTAATGTTATACCATCTAATGTTATACCATCTATCTACTGTTATACCATCTATCTACTGTTATACCATCTATCTAATGTTATACCATCTATCTACTGTTATACCATCTAATGTTATACCATCTATCTACTGTTATACCATCTATCTACTGTTATACCATCTATCTACTGTTATACCATCTATCTACTGTTATACCATCTATCTACTGTTATACCATCTATCTACTGTTATACCATCTATCTACTGTTATACCATCTATCTACTGTTATACCATCTATCTACTGTTATACCATCCATCTATCTACTGTTATACCATCTAATGTTATACCATCTAATGTTATACCATCTATCTACTGTTATACCATCTAATGTTATACCATCTAATGTTATACCATCGATCTACTGTTATACCATCTATCTACTGTTATACCATCTATCTACTGTTATACCATCTATCTACTGTTATACCATCTACTGTTATACCATCTATCTACTGTTATACCATCTATCTACTGTTATACCATCTATCTACTGTTATACCATCTAATTTTATACCATCTAATGTTATACCATCTATCTACTGTTATACCATCTATCTACTGTTATACCGTCTAATGTTATACCATCTATCTACTGTTATACCATCTATCTACTGTTATACCATCTATCTACTGTTATACCATCTATCTAATGTTATACCATCTAATGTTATACCATCTATCTACTGTTATACCATCTAATGTTATACCATCTTTTTTTCCCATTCCTCCTTGCAAAACAGCTCGAGCTCAGTGAGGTTGGATGGAGAGCATTTGTGAACAGCAGTTTTCAGTTCTTTCCACAGATTCTCGATTGGATTCAGGTCTGGACTTTGACTTGGCCATTCTAACACCTGGATATGTTTATTTTTGAACCATTCCATTGTAGATTTTGCTTTATGTTTTGGATCATTGTCTTGTTGGAAGACAAATCTCCGTCCCAGTCTCAGGTCTTTTGCAGACTCCATCAGGTTTTCTTCCAGAATGGTCCTGTATTTGGCTCCATCCATCTTCCCATCAATTTTAACCATCTTCCCTGTCCCTGCTGAAGAAAAGCAGGCCCAAACCATGATGCTGCCACCACCATGTTTGACAGTGGGGATGGTGTGTTCAGCTGTGTTGCTTTTACGCCAAACATAACGTTTTGCATTGTTGCCAAAAAGTTCAATTTTGGTTTCATCTGACCAGAGCACCTTCTTCCACATGTTTGGTGTGTCTCCCATGTGGCTTTTGGCAAACTTTAAACAACACTTTTTATGGATATCATTAAGAAATGGCTTTCTTCTTACCACTCTTCCATAAAGGCCAGATTTGTGCAATATACGACTGATTGTTGTCCTATGGACAGAGTCTCCCACCTCAGCTGTAGATCTCTGCAGTTCATCCAGAGTGATCATGGGCCTCTTGGCTGCATCTTTGATCAGTCTTCTCCTTGTATGAGCTGAAAGTTTAGAGGGACGGCCAGGTCTTGGTAGATTTGCAGTGGTCTGATACTCCTTCCATTTCAATATTATCGCTTGCACAGTGCTCCTTGGGATGTTTAAAGCTTGGGAAATCTTTTTGTATCCAAATCCGGCTTTAAACTTCTTCACAACAGTATCTCGGACCTGCCTGGTGTGTTCCTTGTTCTTCATGATGCTCTCTGCGCTTTTAACGGACCTCTGAGACTATCACAGTGCAGGTGCATTTATACGGAGACTTAATTACACACAGGTGGATTGTATTTATCATCATTAGTAATTTAGGTCAACATTGGATCATTCAGAGATCCTCAATGAACTTCTGGAGAGAGTTTACTGCACCGAAAGTAAAGGGGCTGAATAATTTTGCACGCCCAATTTTTCAGTTTTTGATTTGTTAAAAAAGTTTGAAATATCCATTAAATGTCGTTCCACTTCATGATTGTGTCCCACTTGTTGTTGATTCTTCACAAAAAAATACAGTTTTATATCTCTATGTTTGAAGCCTGAAATGTGGCAAAAGGTCGCAAAGTTCAAGGGGGCCGAATACTTTCGCAAGGCACTGTATCTACTGTTATACCATCTAATGTTATACCATCTATCTACTGTTATACCATCTAATGTTATACCATCTATCTACTGTTATACCATCTATCTACTGTTATACCATCTAATGTTATACCATCTATCTACTGTTATACCATCTATCTACTGTTATACCATCTATCTACTGTTATACCATCTATCTACTGTTATACCATCTATCTACTGTTATACCATCTATCTAATGTTATGCCATCTATCTAATGTTATACCATCTAATATTATACCATCTATCTACTGTTATACCATCTATCTACTGTTATACCATCTACTGTTATACCATCTATCTATCTAATGTTATACCATCTATCTATCTAATGTTATACCATCTATCTAATGTTATACCATCTATCTACTGTTATACCATCTATCTATCTAATGTTATACCATCTATCTATCTATCTAATGTTATACCATCTATCTATCTAATGTTATACCATCTATCTATCTAATGTTATACCATCTATCTATCTACTGTTATACCATCTATCTATCTAATGTTATACCATCTATCTAATGTTATACCATCTACTGTTATACCATCTATCTACTGTTATACCATCTATCTACTGTTATACCATCTACTGTTATACCATCTATCTACTGTTATACCATCTATCTACTGTTATACCATCTATCTACTGTTATACCATCTATCTACTGTTATACCATCTATCTACTGTTATACCATCTACTGTTATACCATCTATCTACTGTTATACCATCTAATGTTATACCATCTATCTACTGTTATACCATCTATCTAATGTTATACCATCTATCTAATGTTATACCATCTATCTACTGTTATACCATCTAATGTTATACCATCTATCTAATGTTATACCATCTATCTACTGTTATACCATCTTTCTCTCTAACCCCCAGACTCCTACCTTGGCCGGCAGGCTGACTGTGTCCCAGTCTGGGGAAGGGAATTCCAGCTTCCCCCTGAGTATCTGGTCAAACAACTCCTCCTGGATGTTATTCTCACTGTAGGAGAGGAGTGAAACTGAGTATACTGGGTCCTATTGTTTTAAACCAGTGAACGTACTGGTGAACATACTGGTGAACGTACTGGTGAACGTACTGGTGAACGTACTGGTGAACGTTCTGGTGAACGTACAGGTGAACGTACAGGAACTCACCTACGGAACGGAGGGAACCCACACAATAGAATGTAGGTGATAACACCTGCAGCCCAGATATCCACCTTCAGACCGTACCTAGCAACACACACAGGGAAGTTGACAACCTCATTATTCTACATTTTGGTCACATAGGAGATGCTTTTATCTGAATCGGTACCTGGGCTTGAGAAGACAATTAAATTGGACGATATCTCCCAGGATCCTTCAATTCAAAGTCCCAGTAAACCAGCTCTGCAAAACGTTATAATGTGAAAATACGTTCGGTACTCCCCACAATATGGAGTTTCTCAGAGCAACTATCTTCATTACTGTCGTTACGTATGGTGCTGCTGGACCGGGCCGACCCGTCGTGCTGCTGGATCGGGCCGACCCGTCGTGCTGCTGGATCGGGCCGACCCGTCGTGATGCTGGATCGGGCCGACCCGTCGTGATGCTGGATCGGGCCGACCCGTCGTGATGCTGGATCGGGCCGACCCGTCGTGCTGCTGGATCGGGCCGACCCGTCGTGCTGCTGGATCGGGCCGACCCGCCGTTCTGCTGGATCGGGCCGACCCGCCGTTCTGCTGGATCGGGCCGACCCGCCGTTCTGCTGGATCGGGCCGACCCGCCGTTCTGCTGGATCGGGCCGACCCGTCGTTCTGCTGGATCGGGCCGACCCGTCGTGCTGCTGGATCGGGCCGACCCGTCGTGCTGCTGGATCGGGCCGACCCGTCGTGATGCTGGATCGGGCCGACCCGTCGTGATGCTGGATCGGGCCGACCCGTCGTGATGCTGGATCGGGCCGACCCGTCGTGCTGCTGGATCGGGCCGACCCGTCGTGATGCTGGATCGGGCCGACCCGTCGTGATGCTGGATCGGGCCGACCCGTCGTGCTGCTGGATCTGGCCGACCCGTCGTTCTGCTGGATCGGGCCGACCCGTCGTTCTGCTGGATCGGGCCGACCCGTCGTGCTGCTGGATCGGGCCGACCCGTCGTTCTGCTGGATCGGGCCGACCCGTCGTGCTGCTGGATCGGGCCGACCCGTCGTGCTGCTGGATCGGGCCAACCTGTCGTTACTCATGGTGCTGCTGGATCGGGCCGACCTGTCGTTACGTATGGTGATGCTGGATCGGGCCGACCTGTCGTTACGCATGGTGCTGCTGCAGGATCATGGTATGTACTTCCACAAACGTCTAAATAAAAATGATCTATTGTTTTTGACCAAGTGCGAATGCGCCAAATCCCTATTCTGCACCTCCAATACTCATTACTGTCAAGTACAGGTCAGCTGATCAACAGCACCGTAACGGCAGTAATGACGAGTAACGAACGTATTTTGACAATGTTTACAGAGCTGTTTAATGGGACTTTGAATTGAAGGATCCTGGGAGATCTTGTCATATTCACGGTCTCCTATTGGTTAATCCAGAACGACTTACAGTTCGTTCATTCAACTAAAATGGAAAATAAAACCACAACTACACTCACAAAAGGTGTGAGGTATATCAGTACATTCTTATTTTATGAACAGCAACAGCAACAACAACAACAACAACAACAGCAACAACCTGTGGAAAAGTTGCAGACGAGAGGAGAGTTTTTTGAGAGAAGTGGACACACACAAACACACACCTCTCTACACACACACTCCTCTTATCAGGTCTCCGAGACACACACACACACAAACACAAACACACACCTCTTACCCAGTCTCAGCGATGATCTCTGGAGCTACATATGTGGGTGTTCCGCAGACTGTATACAGGGGTCCCTCTACAACTGTAGCCAGACCAAAATCACCCAGCTTCAACGACTTGGTCCCATCCAGGTACTCACACACCTGGAGGTCACAGGTCAAGAAAGGAGACCGGTGATAGGTTGATATACATGACTAAAGTGTAATGTAAAAGAAACGCTCCTGTAGGATTTAACTCCAACCCTGTTCCTGGAGAGCTACCCTCCTGTAGGTTTTAACTATAACCCTGTTCCTGGGGAGATACCCTCCTGGAGGTTTTAACTCCAACCCTGTTCCTGGAGAGAAACCCTCCTGGAGGTTTTAACTCCAACCCTGTTCCTGGAGAGAAACCCTCCTGGAGGTTTTAACTCCAACCCTGTTCCTGGAGAGAAACCCTCCTGTAGGTTTTAACTCCAACCCTGTTCCTGGAGAGAAACCCTCTTGTAGGTTTTAACTATAACCCTGTTCCTGGAGAGCTACCCTCCTGAAGGTTTTAACTCCAACCCTGTTCCTGGGGAGATACCCTCCTGTAGGTTTTAACTCCAACCCTGTTCCTGGGGAGATACCCTCCTGGAGGTTTTAACTCCAACCCTGTTCCTGGAGAGATACCCTCCTGGAGGTTTTAACTCCAACCCTGTTCCTGGAGAGAAACCCTCCTGGAGGTTTTAACTCCAACCCTGTTCCTGGAGAGAAACCCTCCTGGAGGTTTTAACTCCAACCCTGTTCCTGGAGAGAAACCCTCCTGGAGGTTTTAACTCCAACCCTGTTCCTGGAGAGAAACCCTCCTGGAGGTTTTAACTCCAACCCTGTTCCTGGAGAGAAACCCTCCTGTAGGTTTTAACTCCAACCCTGTTCCTGGAGAGCTACCCTCCTGTAGGTTTTAACTCCAACCCTGTTCCTGGAGAGAAACCCTCCTGGAGGTTTTGAGAGAGACCCTCCTGTAGGATTATACTCTAACCCTGTTACTGGAGAGAAACCCTCCTGGAGGTTTTAACTCCAACCCTCCTGGAGGTTTTTAACTCCAACCCTCCTGGAGGTTTTTAACTCCAACCCTCCTGGAGGTTTTTTTAACTCCAACCCTCCTGGAGGTTTTAAACTCCAACCCTCCTGGAGGTTTTTTAACTCCAACCCTCCTGGAGGTTTTAAACTCCAACCCTCCTGGAGGTTTTTTAACTCCAACCCTCCTGGAGGTTTTTAACTCCAACCCTCCTGGAGGTTTTTTAACTCCAACCCTCCTGGAGGTTTTTTAACTCTAACCCTCCTGGAGGTCTTTTAACTCTAACCCTCCTGGAGGTTTTTTAACTCTAACCCTCCTGGAGGTTTTTTAACTCTAACCCTGTTCCTGGAGAGAAACCCTCCTGGATGTTTTAACTCCAACCCTCCTGGAGGTTTTTAACTCCAACCCTCCTGGAGGTTTTTTAACTCCAACCCTGTTCCTGGAGAGATACCCTCCTGTAGGATTATACTCTAACCCTGTTACTGGAGAGAAACCCTCCTGGAGGTTTTAACTCCAACCCTCCTGGAGGTTTTTAACTCCAACCCTCCTGGAGGTTTTTAACTCCAACCCTCCTGGAGGTTTTTTAACTCCAACCCTCCTGGAGGTTTTAAACTCCAACCCTCCTGGAGGTTTTTTAACTCCAACCCTCCTGGAGGTTTTAAACTCCAACCCTCCTGGAGGTTTTTTAACTCCAACCCTCCTGGAGGTTTTTTAACTCCAACCCTCCTGGAGGTTTTTTAACTCTAACCCTCCTGGAGGTCTTTTAACTCTAACCCTCCTGGAGGTCTTTTAACTCTAACCCTCCTGGAGGTTTTTTAACTCTAACCCTCCTGGAGGTTTTTTAACTCTAACCCTCCTGGAGGTTTTTTAACTCTAACCCTCCTGGAGGTTTTTTAACTCTAACCCTCCTGGAGGTTTTTTAACTCTAACCCTCCTGGAGGTTTTTTAACTCTAACCCTCCTGGAGGTTTTTAACTCTAACCCTCCTGGAGTTTTTTTTTTAACTCTAACCCTCCTGGAGTTTTTTTTTTAACTCTAACCCTCCTGGAGGTTTTTTTTAACTCTAACCCTCCTGGAGGTTTTTAACTCTAACCCTGTTCCTGTTCTAGGTGTGTATGTAAGAGTTTTATACCAGCAGGTTTTCAGGCTTGATGTCTCTGTGGACTATGTCCATACGGTGTAGGTATTGAATCGCCCCGGCCAGGTTGAAGACCATGGCACTGGCATCTCTCTCCGTGTACTTAGTAGAACATGTGATGGCATCAAACAGATCTCCACCCTGCAGAGAGAGAACGTCGACAGACACAGGTCAGTAAACTGTACACACACATACGGACAGACACACATACGAACAGACACACACACATACGAACAGACACACACACATACGAACAGACACACACACATACGAACAGACACACACACATACGAACAGACACACACACACACACGAACACACACACATACATACGAACAGACACACACACACGAACACACACACACATACGAACACAAACACACACACACACATACGAACACACACACACACACACGAACAGACACACACACACACACACACACACACACATACGAACACACACACACACATACGAACACACACACACACAGACACACGTCAAATGACTATGATATTTGGTACAATTCATGCAAAATGGAGTCCGGGCTCCAGCCGCTTGCTGTGTGATAGAGCTGAGGGACGGGGCGCTCTCAGATTCATACACCAGTGTTTTAGATGCAACAAAATGGAGTCCGGGCTCCAGCCACTTGCTGTGTGATAGAGCTGAGGGACGGGGCGCTCTCAGATTCATACACCAGTGTTTTAGATGCAACAAAATGGAGTCCGGGTTCCAGCCGCTTGCTGTGTGATAGAGCTGAGGGACGGGGCGCTCTCAGATTCATACACCAGTGTTTTAGATGCAACAAAATGGAGTCCGGGCTCCAGCCGCTTGCTGTGTGATAGAGCTGAGGGACGGGGCGCTCTCAGATTCATACACCAGTGTTTTAGATGCAACAAAATGGAGTCCGGGCTCCAGCCGCTTGCTGTGTGATAGAGCTGAGGGACGGGGCGCTCTCAGATTCATACACCAGTGTTTTAGATGCAACAAAATGGAGTCCGGGCTCCAGCCGCTTGCTGTGTGATAGAGCTGAGGGACGGGGCGCTCTCAGATTCATACACCAGTGTTTTAGATGCAACAAATGACCAGCCATGACACCATGTACTGTAGCTTTAAAAGGGCCAGTCAGCAGTTGTTAAAACCATTTCTGGACGTATAAATTAATGACATGTACCGATTTGATTCTATGAATGATATGTACCCATTGATTCTTGAAGAATATAACTTATTATACCATGGCATTTTTGAATACTTGATCTTGATTGGCTAGATGGGCGTTCTAGAGCGCGCCTTAATTACCCTATAATATAATTATGTGGTATATGGCCAATAGACCAAGGCTAAGGGCCGTGTCCAGGCACTCCGCATTGTGTCGTGTCATTGGCCGTGGTGTATTGGCCATATACCACACCTCATCAAGCCTTATTGCTTAATTATAGCCTTGGTATAAGCAGGATAATCAACTCAGGGCTCTTGGTATAAGCAGGATGATCAACTCGGGGCTCTTGGTATAAGCAGGATAATCAACTCGGGGCTCTTGGTATAAGCAGGATAATCAACTCGGGGCTCTTGGTATAAGCAGGATGATCAACTTGGGGCTCTTGGTATAAGCAGGATAATCAACTTGGGGCTCTTGGTTTAAGCAGGATAATCAACTTGGGGCTCTTTGCGTTCTCTGGAAAACAATGCAAGTCCGTGGAAAGGTCAGTGCCAATCCGCTAGCGTGTTGGAAACACACCTTCCGCGTCATTATTTTACATAGAACACATAGCCTCTCATCGATTATCCCTTAATGCCTCACGACAATGGTCCAATGGTCACACCCCAATCAGAACCTGGTTTTACCATGTTTGTTCACAAAGTAAATGTTAAACCAACACTGTACAGCCCCAAAACAGGATGAACAACATACTGTTGATGTCATGGAATGGGCAGTCCTTGCATCCATTACTCTGTTAAACTTGAAAGGGTTACATTTTCTCCAGCCCCGCCCACTTTTTAACGGAAACAAGGGAGCGGAGAGACGCTTCGTACCTTGACCAATTCCATGACCAGGTAGAGCTCTGTGGGCGTGTCGTCGACCTCAATCAGCTGTATAATGCTGGGGTGTCTGACCCTCCTCAACACCGCCACCTCGTTCTCTATCAGGTGCTCCTGATCAATACATACAGTACCAGTCAAAAGTTTGGACACACCTACTCATTCAAGGGTTTTTCTTCATTTTGACTATTTTCTACATTGTAGAATTAATAGTGAAGACATCAAAACTATGAAATAATACATGTGGAATCATGTAGTAACCACAAAAAGTGTTAAACAAATTGTTCAAAGTAGCCACCCTGAAGGAAAGAAATTCCACAAATGAACTTAAGAAGGCACACCTGTTAATTGAAATGCATTCCAGATGACATGAAGCTGGTTGAGAGAATGCCAAGACTGTGCAAAGCTGTCATCAAGGCAAAGGGTGGCTACTTTTAAGAATCAAAAATATATTTAGATTTTTTTTATCACTTTTTTTGGTTACTACATGATTCCATATGTGTTAGTTCATAGTTTTGATGTCTTCACTATTAATTCTACAATGTAGAACATAGTAAAAACAAAGAACAACCCTTGAATGAGTAGGTGTGTCTAAACCTTTGATTAGTACTGTTTATCAATACATAAATCAGTCAGTCAATCAATCAATCAATCAATCTGAACAGTACATAAATCAGTCAGTCAATCAATCAATCTGAACAGTACATAAATTGAGTCAGTACCTTCCCACAGCAACGAGCTTTATCGATAATCTTCAGAGCAAACTCCTGTCCAGTCGACCTGTCGATGAATGAACGAATCAATCAATCAATCAAGTACAGTGGATCAATTATCCACAACACTGTGCTCCGAGGACGTTCTCTCGTGAGGACAAGAGGAGAACACAGAACATGTTCCATTTGAGAAGCACTCTGTGTTACCGCATGAATGACCAATACAGACAAAACAACTACATAATGCTAACGTTTTACTTCATAATTATCAACTACCTACAGTTGAAGTCTGAAGTTTACATACACCTTAACCAAATACATTTAAACTCAGTTTATCACAATTCCTGACATTTAATCCAAGTAAAAAATCCCTGTTTTAGGTCAGTTAGGATCACCACTTTATTATAAGAATGTGAAATGTCAGAATAATAGTAGAGAGAATTATTTATTTCAGCTTTTATTTCTTTCATCACATTCCCAGTGGGTCAGAAGTTTACATACACTCAATTAGTATTTGGTACCATTGTCTTTAAATGGTTTAACTTGGGTCAAACGTTTCGGGTAGCCTTCCACAACCTTCCCACAATAAGTTGGGTGAATTTTGGCCCATTCCTCCTGACAGAGCTGGTGTAATTGAGTCAGGTTTGTAGGACTCCTTGTTCACACATGGTTTTTCAGTTCTGCCCACAAATGTTCTATAGGATTGAGGTCAGGGCTTTGTGATGGCCACTCCAATACCTTGACTTTGTTGTCCTTAAGCCATTTTGCCACGACTTTGGAAGTATGCTTGGGGTCATTGTCCATTTGGAAGACCCATTTGCGACCAAGCTTTAACTTCTTGACTGATGTTTTGAGATTTTGCTTCAATAGATCCACTAAATTTTCCAGCCTCATGATGCCGTCTATTTTGTGAAGTGCACCAGTCCCTCCTGCAGCAAAGCACCCCCACAACATGATGCTGCCACCCCCGTGCTTCACGGTTGGGATGGTGTTCTTCGGCTTGCAAGCCTCCCCCTTTTTCCTCCAAACATAACGATGGTCATTATATGGCCAAACAGTTCTATTTTTGTTTCATTTGTTTCATTCCCACTGGAATTGTGATACAGTGAACTATAAGTGAAATAATCTGTCTGTAAACAATTGTTGGAAACATTACTTGTGTCAAGGACAAAGTAGATGTACTAACCGACTTTCCAAAACTATAGTTTGTTAACAAGAAATGAGTTTTAATGACTCCAACCTAAGTATATGTAAACTTCCGACTTCAACTGTATATGTGTTAATCGAGGAGGCAGGAAACCTAGTGGTTAGACCGTTGGACTAGTAACCGAAAGGTTGCATGATCGAATCCCCGAGCTGACAAGGTTAACCTGTTAGAGCTCTAGGGGCGCTATTTCATTTTTGGATAAAAAACGTTCCCGTTTTAAGCGCAATATTTTGTCACGAAAAGATGCTCGACTATGCATATTCTTGACAGTTTTGGAAAGAAAACACTCTGAAGTTTCAGAATCTGCAAAGATTTTGTCTGTAAGTGCCCCAGAACTCATTCTACAGGCGAAACCAAGATGATGCATCACCCAGGAATTAGCAGAATTTCTGAAGCTCTGTTTTCCATTCTCTCCTTATATGGCTGTGATTGCGCAACGAATGAGCCTACACTTTCTGTCGTTCGCCCAAGGTCTTAGCAGCATTGTGACGTATTTGTAGGCATATCATTGGAAGATTGACCATAAGAGACTACATTTTCCAAGTGTCCGCCTGGTGTCCTGCGTCGAATTCGGTGCGCAATTGCCAGCTGCTTCTACTTTACCATTTGATTCAGGGGAGAAAGCATGTGTCCAAGAACGATGTATCAATGAAGAGATATGTGAAAAACACCTTGATGATTGATTCTAAACAACGTTTGCCATGTTTTCAGTCGATATTATGGAGTTAATTTGGAAAAAAGTTTGCGTTTTGAGGACTGAATTTATGGATTTTTTTTGGTAGCCAAATGTGATGTATAAAACGGAGCTATTTCTAATACACAAGGAATCTTTTTGGAAAAACTGAGCATCTGCTATCTAACTGAGAGTATCCTCATTGAAAACATCAGAAGTTCTTCAAAGGTAAATTATTTTATTTGAAGGCTTTTATGTTTTTGTTAATGTTGCGTGCTGGATGCTAACGCTAATGCTAACGCTAAATGCTAACGCGAAATGCTAACTCTAGCTAGCTACTTTTACACAAATTATTGTTTTCCTATGGTTGAGAAGCATATTTTGAAAATCTGAGATGACAGTGTTGTTTACAAAAGGCTAAGCTTGAGAGATGGCATATTTATTTCATTTCATTTGCGATTTTCATAAATAGTTAACGTTGTGTTATGCTAATGAGCTTGCTGATAGATTTACACAATCCTGGATACAGGGGTTTTTTCATAGCTAAACGTGACGCAGAAAACGGAGCGATTTGTCCTAAACAAATAATCTTTCAGGAAAAACTGAACATTTGCTATCTGAGAGTCTCCTCATTGAAAACATCTGAAGTTCTTCAAAGGTAAATGATTTTTTTGAATGCTTTTCTGTTTTTTTGTGTAAATGTTGCCAGCTGAATGCTAATGCTAAATGCTACGTTAGCCATCAATACTGTTACACAAATGCTTGTTTTGCAATGGTTGAGAAGCATATTTTGAAAATCTGAGATGACAGTGTTGTTAACAAAAGGCTAAGCTTGAGAGCTAGCATATTTATTTCATTTCATTTGCGATTTTCATGAATAGTTAACGTTGCGTTATGGTAATGAGCTTGAGTCTGTATTCACGAACCCGGATCCGGGATGGGGAGATCAGAAAGGTTAAACTCTGTGGTTCTGCCCCCTGAACAGGCAGTTCACTGTTCCCCGGTAGGCCGTCATTGAAAATAAGAATTTGTTCTTAACTGACTTGTCTAGTTAAATAAAAGTAAATAAAAATTAGAAAAAAGATGAATCTAGCTAGCCAGTTAGTTTTACATGTAAAAAAGGCTGTTGTTATGCAAGGGAGATGGCCAACATTAGCTACACATTCTTTGTGTATAGCTAGCTATCTACCAATTATTTTCGTCAGTTAGCCAGGGATCTACGACATGACAGTGGGTATTCCAGGCAGTTAAACATTGTAACATTAGCAAGGTATGAATTTGTTAACGTTTTTAAGATACAATATTGTATTCAGGCAACATGTGAGATGTGACTGGGCAACTTTTCATTTCGAAGTCGGAGTTAATTTTCTCTCTCTTCAGCTCAAAACCAGCTGCCGTTGTTTGCATGGGTGCGTCACATTACGTCAACAAGTCTGGGAGTATTTCAGTAGAAGGATCGATATATGCTTCGAAATGTGTACAAACAAAGTATGCATCTGAGAACTGCCCTCAGTGTTCCATTTCATCTGAGAACTGCCCTCAGTGTTCCATTTCATCTGAGAACTGCCCTCAGTGTTCCATTTCATCTGAGAACTGCCCTCAGTGTTCCATTTCATCTGAGAACTGCCCTCAGTGTTCCATTTCATCTGAGATCTGCCCTCAGTGTTCCATTTCATCTGAGATCTGCCCTCAGTGTTCCATTTCATCTGAGAACTGCCCTCAGTGTTCCATTTCATCTGAGATCTGCCCTCAGTGTTCCATTTCATCTGAGATCTGCCCTCAGTGTTTCATTTCATCGGAGAACTGACCTCATTTGAGAACTGCCCTCAGTGTTCCATTTCATCTGAGATCTGCCCTCAGTGTTCCATTTCATCTGAGATCTGCCCTCAGTGTTCCATTTCATCTGAGATCTGCCCTCAGTGTTCCATTTCATCTGAGATCTGCCCTCAGTGTTCCATTTCATCGGAGAACTGACCTCATCTGAGATCTGCCCTCAGTGTTCCATTTCATCGGAGAACTGCCCTCAATGTTCCATTTCATCGGAGAACTGCCCTCAGTGTTCCATTTCATCTGAGAACTGCCCTCAGTGTTCCATTTCATCTGAGAACTGCCCTCAGTGTTCCATTTCATCTGAGAACTGCCCTCAGTGTTCCATTTCATCTGAGAACTGCCCTCAGTGTTCCATTTCATCTGAGAACTGCCCTCAGTGTTCCATTTCATCTGAGAACTGCCCTCAGTGTTCCATTTCATCTGAGAACTGCCCTCAGTGTTCCATTTCATCTGAGAACTGCCCTCAGTGTTCCATTTCATCTGAGATCTGCCCTCAGTGTTCCATTTGACATGCTTTGATTTGGACTCATACACCGACCGTTGCGTGCTCCAATGTTCATGCTCGAAGCACGGTAGTACGCATATTGAGAAACACCCAGTGTGTGTGTGTGCGCGTGCACTGGGGACGTATGGGGATGTGTGTGATCTAGTACCTACCTCTCGACACAATCCTTAACAACTGCAAAGTTCCCGTCTCCTATGATCTTCCCCACCTTGTACTTGTCACTGATGATGGAGGAGGAGACCGACCTGTTCCCATTCACTATACAGGAGAGAGACAGGGGTAACAGAGGACACACAACCATGCTGTGAAACGTCCTGAGGATTGTGGGAGTAGCGTGATATGACCATATGTGCCAACCTGTACACACACACACACACACACACTCACTACACACACACACACACACACACTACACACACCCACACTACACACACATACACACCCTAACACACACACTACACACACACACACACACACACTCACTACACACACCCACCCTAACAAACACACACACTACACACACACACACACTACACACACACACACACACACCCACACTACACACACACATACACACCCTAACACACACACTACACACACATACACACCCTAACACACACACTCACTACACACACCCACCCTAACAAACACACACACTACACACACACACACACACACCCACACTACACACACCCACACTACACACACATACACACCCTAACACACACACTACACACACATACACACCCTAACACACACACATACACACCCTAACACACACACACACTACACACACCCTAACAAACACACCCTAACAAACACACACCCTAACACACACAGACGTCTACCTTCAGGGCTCAGATCATCTGTCTGGTTCGCTGCTCCGTTCACATCTGACGAGGCAGGATGAGGAGAAATCTGGAGAGAGGGAGAGGGGGAAAGAGGAGAGAGAGAGAGAAGGAATGAAGGAGGGGGAATGACAGGAGAGAGAGAGAGAGGAGAGGGGGGATGACAGGAGAGAGGAGAGGGAGAATGACAGGAGAGGGAGAATGATAGGAGAGCAAGACAGAAACGAGGGGAGGAGAGGAGAGGGGGATGACAGGAGAGAGAGAGAGGAGAGGGGGGAAGAGGAGAGGGGGGAAGAGGAGAGAGGAGAGAGAGAGAGGAGAGGGGGGAAGAGGAGAGGGGGATGACAGGAGAGAGAGAGGGGGGATGACAGGAGAGAGGAGAGGGGGAAAGAGGAGAGGAGAGGGGGGATGACAGGAGAGAGAGAGAGAGAGAGAGAGAGAGGAGAGGGGGATGACAGGAGAGAGAGAGGAGAGGGGGGAAGAGGAGAAAGGAGAGGGGGGATGACAGGAGAGAGAGAGGAGAGTGGGGATGACAGGAGAGAGGAGAGGGGGGATGACAGGAGAGAGAGAGGAGAGGGGGGAAGAGGAGAGGGGGGATGACAGGAGAGAGAGAGAGGAGAGGGGGGAAGAGGAGAGAGGAGAGGGGGATGACAGGAGAGAGAGAGAGGAGAGGGGGGAAGAGGAGAGAGGAGAGGGGGATGACAGGAGAGAGGAGAGGGGGATGACAGGAGAGAGGGAGAGGAGAGGGGGAAGAGGAGAGAGGAGATGGGGATGACAGGAGAGAGAGAGAGGACAGGGGGGATGACAGGAGAGAGAGAGGAGAGGGGGGAAGAGGAGAGAGGAGAGGGGGGATGACAGGAGAAAGGGAGAGAGAGGAGAGGGGGGATGACAGGAGAGAGGAGAGGGGGGAAGAGAAGAGAGGAGAGGGGGAAAGAGGAGAGAGGAGAGGGGATGACGCGAGAGGAGAGGGGGGGAGGAGGAGAGGAGAGGGGGGATGACAGGAGAGAGAGAGGAGAGGGGGAGAAGAGGAGAGAGGATAGGGGGAAAGAGGAGAGAGGAGAGGGGGATGACAGGAGAGAGGAGAGGGGGGATGACAGGAGAGAGAGAGAGTAGAGAGGGGGGAAAGGAGAGAGGAGAAGAGGAGAGAGGAGAGGGGGGAAGAGGAGAGAGGAGAGGGCGAAGGATGGAGGGTCAAGGTGGGGCCGACAAGGAAAAAGCAAAGAGAGAAAAGGATGGAGATATTAAAGGGCCAGTCTCCTTTAACCTCGTTTACCTCCTGATTTACTAAACAAAATGGAGATATTAAAGGGCCAGTCTCCTTTAACCTCGTTTACCTCCTGATTTACTAAACAAAAAGGAGATATTAAAGGGCCAGTCTCCTTTAACCTCGTTTACTTCCTGATTTACTAAACAAAAAGGAGATATTAAAGGGCCAGTCTCCTTTAACCTCGTTTACCTCCTGATTTACTTAACAAAATGGAGATATTAAAGGGCCAGTCTCCTTTAACCTCGTTTACCTCCTGATTTACTTAACAAAAAGGAGATATTAAAGGGCCAGTCTCCTTTAACCTCGTTTACCTCCTGATTTACTTAACAAAAAGGAGATATTAAAGGGCCAGTCTCCTTTAACCTCGTTTACCTCCTGATTTACTTAACAAAAAGGAGATATTAAAGGGCCAGTCTCCTTTAACCTCGTTTACCTCCTGATTTACTTAACAAAAAGGAGATATTAAAGGGCCAGTCTCCTTTAACCTCGTTTACCTCCTGATTTACTTAACAAAAAGGAGATATTAAAGGGCCAGTCTCCTTTAACCTCGTTTACCTCCTGATTTACTTAACAAAATGGAGATATTAAAGGGCCAGTCTCCTTTAACCTCGTTTACCTCCTGATTTACTTAACAAAAAGGAGATATTAAAGGGCCAGTCTCCTTTAACCTCGTTTACCTCCTGATTTACTTAACAAAAAGGAGATATTAAAGGGCCAGTCTCCTTTAACCTCGTTTACCTCCTGATTTACTTAACAAAAAGGAGATATTAAAGGGCCAGTCTCCTTTAACCTCGTTTACCTCCTGATTTACTTAACAAAAAGGAGATATTAAAGGGCCAGTCTCCTTTAACCTCGTTTACCTCCTGATTTACTTAACAAAAAGGAGATATTAAAGGGCCAGTCTCCTTTAACCTCGTTTACCTCCTGATTTACTAAACAAAAAGGAATATTGTTTTTTGGAAAAGTGCACAAAAATAACTGTAATGGGGCTTTTTAAAGATTAAGATGGAAGCTTTTCAGTACTACTTATTTAACTTTCTTATGTTTCTAATTTGTTCCTCCCCCTTCTCTCCTCTCCCTCATCTCCCCTTTCACCTCCTCCTCTATTTTCCTTCATCTCCATCCTCCCCACTCCACCTTCTCTCCTCTCCCTCCTCTCCTCACCTTGAGGTTGCGTCGGGTCCCCGGGCTGGTAGGAGAGGGGCATGACCTCGCCGACTTAGCCACACCCACCTGAATTCCTGTCCCCTCAGTGGCTATTGAGAAAAAATCAGGAAATACTTTTACTTCAGGCAGCCTATGAAATATTGTAGAGACCAAAAATTTGATTTTGATTGGTTTAAACTAAAAAATCTGTTCTCTCATTACCTGGGCCAGGTGATTTGGTTCTGGGTGGAGTTCTGGGCGGGGTTTTGGGCGTGGTCACGCTGGAAGGTTTGGGAGACGACGGCTTCAGAGGAGTGGAGGAACGAGACATTTTCACCCTAGAGTCTGGAGAGAAACACGTCCAAATGATCGAAGAACGACGTCTCTCTTGTTCTTACAGTTTATTTAAATGAACACTTCTTTACATGGTTCCTCACAGGAATCAACCAACCAGTTTAACGTACCGTTGACGAACGCGGAGGCAGCCTTCCCGCTGTGTGTGATGGCGTAGTCGTCCTGAGCGTACCGGAACTTCTCCAGACCACACGCCATGAACACGTCATCATCACCGAAGAAGTCCTGCAGGCTGGTCACCTGTGGGGGGGTTAGAGGTCAGAGGTCAGATAGAAGAAGTCCTGCAGGCTGGTCACCTGTGGGGGTTAGAGGTCAGAGGTCAGAGAGAAGAAGTCCTGCAGGCTGGTCACCTGTGGGGGTTAGAGGTCAGAGGTCAGAGAGAAGAAGTCCTGCAGGCTGGTCACCTGTGGGGGGGTTAGAGGTCAGAGGTCAGAGAGAAGAAGTCCTGCAGGCTGGTCACCTGTGGGGGGGTTAGAGGTCAGAGGTCAGAGAGAAGAAGTCCTGCAGGCTGGTCACCTGTGGGGGGGTTAGAGGTCAGAGGTCAGAGAGAAGAAGTCCTGCAGGCTGGTCACCTGTGGGGGGGTTAGAGGTCAGAGGTCAGAGAGAAGAAGTCCTGCAGGCTGGTCACCTGTGGGGGGGTTAGAGGTCAGAGGTCAGAGAGAAGAAGTCCTGCAGGCTGGTCACCTGTGGGGGGGTTAGAGGTCAGAGGTCAGAGAGAAGAAGTCCTGCAGGATGGTCACCTGTGGGGGGGTTAGAGGTCAGAGGTCAGAGAGAAGAAGTCCTGCAGGCTGGTCACCTGTGGGGGGGTTAGAGGTCAGAGGTCAGAGAGAAGAAGTCCTGCAGGCTGGTCACCTGTGGGGGGGTTAGAGGTCAGAGGTCAGAGAGAAGAAGTCCTGCAGGCTGGTCACCTGTGGGGGGGTTAGAGGTCAGAGGTCAGAGAGAAGAAGTCCTGCAGGATGGTCACCTGTGGGGGGGTTAGAGGTCAGAGGTCAGAGAGAAGAAGTCCTGCAGGCTGGTCACCTGTGGGGGGGTTAGAGGTCAGAGGTCAGAGAGAAGAAGTCCTGCAGGCTGGTCACCTGTGGGGGGGTTAGAGGTCAGAGGTCAGAGAGAAGAAGTCCTGCAGGCTGGTCACCTGTGGGGGTTAGAGGTCAGAGGTCAGAGAGAAGAAGTCCTGCAGGATGGTCACCTGTGGGGGTTAAAGGTTAGAGGTAATCTCTCTCTCCCACCCCCCCCCTCTCTCTCTCTCTCTCTCCCCATCTCCCTCTCTCTCTCCCCATCTCTCTCTCTCTCTCTCTCTCTCTCTCAGCTCGAGTACTATTCCATTGATGCTGAGAAACTGTGTCAGGCGTGAGTGTATGTGTGTGTGTGTGTGTGTGTGTGTGTGTGTGTGTGTGTGTGTGTGTGTGTGTGTGTGTACTCAGCACTGCCGGCGGCAAACTTGATCAGAATTCTAGGACATGCTTAGTCAGACACTCTCTCTCACACACACACACAAACATACACAGTACATCAGACCTCAAACACAGAGAAATGTCTAGTGGATTAAATACAAATTGTAGATCAAAATGACAGCGATTTGCTACAAACTGTAGACGAGAGACAGAAAGACAGACAGACAGACAGACAGACAGACAGACAGACAGACAGACAGACAGACAGACAGACAGACAGACAGACAGACAGACAGACAGACAGACAGACAGAGAGAGAGAGAGAGGTTCTGTAGACAAGCATGCTAATTACTTTCAGTTGCTAGGGAGAGACTGGCAGGATTTCTGTTTTGTTGGCTTGCCAGCCTGCACACTCACCAGGCCTCACACACACACACACACACACACACAGGACAGTGTCTTTTGTGTGACTGGGTGATTTCTCTCGGCTGTGTTCCAAGTGGCAGCCAGTTGGTTTGACCAGTAGGACACTACAGTATGGAAGAGACACAGACAATGACTCATCGCTTATAAACCTTTCTCTGTCTCTCTCTCTCTCTCTGTCTCTCTCTCTCTCTCTGTCTCTCTCTCTCTCTGTGTGTCTCTCTCTGTCTCTCTCTGTCTCTCTCTCTCTCTGTGTCTCTGTGTGTCTCTCTCTCTCTGTCACTCTCTCTGTCTCTCTCTCTCTCTCTCTCTGTCTCTCTCTCTCTCTGTGTGTCTCTCTCTGTCTCTCTCTCTCTCTGTGTGTCTCTCTCTGTCTCTGTCACTCTCTCTCTCTCTCTGTGTCTGTCTCTGTCACTCTCTCTCTCAGTGTGTCACTCTCTCTCTCTGTCACTCTCTCTGTCTCTGTCACTCTCTCTGTCTCTGTCACTCTCTCTGTCTCTGTCACTCTCTCTGTCTCTCTCTCTCTCTGTCTCTGTCACTCTCTCTGTCTCTGTCACTCTCTCTGTCTCTGTCACTCTCTCTGTCTCTGTCACTCTCTCTGTCTCTGTCACTCTCTCTGTCTCTCTCTCTGTCTCTCTCTCTCTGTCTCTCTCTCTGTCTCTCTCTCTGTCTCTCTCTCTCTGTCTCTCTCTCTGTCTCTCTCTCTCTCTGTCTCTCTCTGCTATGGGGCGGAGAGAAAGATTTGCAGTTTTACAGCAAATTGTCTCGCTGAAGGTCAGGTTCCCTGGGCACTTGCCCTACATACCCAGTCAGTAATTAGACCCTGATTCCTACCAGTTCAGATAGCTGGCTAGACTAATTAACATAATCACACCAGGATTCCTACCAGTTTAGATAGCTAGCTAGACTAATTAACATAATCACACCATGATTCCTACCAGTTTAGATAGCTGGCTAGACTAATTAACATAATTACACCATGATTCCTACCAGTTCAGATAGCTAGCTAGACGAATTAACATAATTACACCATGATTCCTACCAGTTCAGATAGCTGGCTAGACTAATTAACATAATTACACCATGATTCCTACCAGTTCAGATAGCTGGCTAGACTAATTAACACCAGGAGACCATGATTCCTACCAGTTTAGATAGCTGGCTAGACTAATTCACATAATTACACCATGATTCCTACCAGTTCAGATAACTGGCTAGACTAATTAACATAATTACACCATGATTCCTACCAGTTCAGATAGCTGGCTAGACTAATTAACACCAGGAGACCATGATTCCTACCAGTTTAGATAGCTGGCTAGACTAATTAACATAATTACACCATGATTCCTACCAGTTCAGATAGCTGGCTAGACTAATTAACATAATTACACCATGATTCCTACCAGTTCAGATAGCTGGCTAGACTAATTAACATAATTAGACCAAGTAACCAATCTAAAAACATGTAGCTGACATGGGCCAATTGGGTGACTGTCAGTGACTGACATAACAAGAGAAAAACTGCTGATGCACAACCTGACTTCACCTTGTGTATTCTACTATTCTACCTAGCAACAGTAAGTTGTGAGCCCGACTCGGGGGCCCCTAGCGGCTGTGGCTTATGCCTAGGGCCGGCCCTGCTGCCTCTCCTCTCCTCCCCCTGAGGAGTCTTTCAGGATTTTCCCTCCTTTTCTGCAGCAGGAGCCCTGCAGCATACAAATTAATCTCTCCCCTTCTCTTTCCCCCCTCCCTCTCTCCCCTTCTCTTTCCCCCCTCCCTCTCTCCCCTTCTCTTTCCCCCCTCCCCTTCTCTTTCCCTCCTCCCCCTCCTCGTTCCCCCTCCCTCCTCCCCCTCCTCGTTCTCCCTCCTCCCCCTCCTCGTTCCCCCTCCCTCTCTCTTCTACCCCTTCCTCCCTCTCCCCTTATCTTTCCCCCCTCCCTCTCTCCTCTACCCCCCTCCGTCTCTCCTCACCCCTTTCTCCCTCTCTCTCCTCTACCCCCCTCCCTCTCTCCTCTACCCCCCTCCCTCTCTCCTCTTCTTTTCCCCCTCCTTTTCTGCCCTCTCTCCTCTCCTCCCTCTCTCTTCTGTATGACTGCTAGATTGCTTTAAGGTGGATGAACAAACTGAAAGGAGAGTGGGGCCCAGAACAAACTGAAAGGAGAGCGGGGCCCAGAAGAAAGGAGAGCGGGGCCCAGAAGAAAGGAGAGCGGGGCCCAGAACAAACTAAAAGGAGAGTGGGGCCCAGAACAAACTGAAAGGAGAGTGGGGCCCAGAACAAACTGAAAGGAGAGTGGGGCCCAGAACAAACTGAAAGGAGAGTGGGGCCCAGAAGAAAGGAGAGCGGGGCCCAGAACAAACTGAAAGGAGAGCGGGGCCCAGAACAAACTGAAAGGAGAGCGGGGCCCAGAACAAACTGAAAGGAGAGAGTGGCCCAGAACAAACTGAAAGGAGAGCGGTGCCCAGAACAAACTGAAAGGAGAGAGGTGCCCAGAACAAACTGAAAGGAGAGAGTGGCCCAGAACAAACTGAAAGGAGAGGGTGGCCCAGAACAAACTGAAAGGAGAGAGTGGCCCAGAACAAACTGAGTGGCCCAGAACAAACTGAGTGGCCCAGAACAAACTGAAAGGAGAGAGTGGCCCAGAACAAACTGAAAGGAGAGAGTGGCCCAGAACAAACTGAAAGGAGAGAGTGGCCCAGAACAAACTGAAAGGAGAGAGTGGCCCAGAACAAACTGAGTGGCCCAGAACAAACTGAAAGGAGAGTGGCCCAGAACAAACTGAAAGGAGAGAGTGGCCCAGAACAAACTGAAAGGAGAGAGTGGCCCAGAACAAACTGAAAGGAGAGAGTGGCCCAGAACAAACTGAGTGGCCCAGAACAAACTGAAAGGAGAGTGGCCCAGAACAAACTGAAAGGAGAGGGGCCCAGAACAAACTGAAAGGAGAGAGGGGCCCAGAACAAACTGAAAGGAGAGTGGGGCCCAGAACAAACTGAAAGGAGAGAGGGGCCCAGAACAAACTGAAAGGAGAGTGGGGCCCAGAACAAACTGAAAGGAGAGAGGGGCCCAGAACAAACTGAAAGGAGAGTGGGGCCCAGAACAAACTGAAAGGAGAGAGGGGCCCAGAACAAACTGAAAGGAGAGTGGGGCCCAGAACAAACTGAAAGGAGAGAGGGGCCCAGAACAAACTGAAAGGAGAGAGGGGCCCAGAACAAACTGAAAGGAGAGTGGGGCCCAGAACAAACTGAAAGGAGAGAGGGGCCCAGAACAAACTGAAAGGAGAGAGGGGCCCAGAACACTTATTCGTCTTCTTCAGCAAGAACTACTATTAAATCTAGCTCTCAGCCCATTCTAATGTTAGTATTCGGGGTAGGACCGGTTCAGGGAACAGAACAGAAAACTGGAAACTTGACGAACAGAACCAGAACCAAGAACAAAAGTGATCCATTCTGTTCCAGAACAGAACCGTTATTTTAAAAGCATGGGAACCGGTTAATAATGTTATTTTGTGTTACGGCCATTTGTTTCGGGTCCCACAACAAAACTCCTCAATGTCACCCAGGAACCGATTCCACTGTCTGTCTGTCTGGAATCTTCTAGAATCTTCTAGAATGTCATTGTTATGCTGAGGCATTAAGATTTCCCTTCACTGCTTCCAAAGGCAGTTTGGAACTCGGTAGTGAGTGTTGCAACCGAGGACAGACGATTGTCATGAGATTTTTACGGCTTGTGTGGCCTACCACTTCGCAGCTGAGCCGTTGTTGCTCCTAGACGTTTCCACTTCACAATAGCAGCACTTACAGTTGACCTGAGCAGCTCTAGCAGGGCAGAAATTTTACGGACTGACTTGTTGGAAAGGTGGCTTCCTACGATGGTGCCACATTGAAAGTCATTGAGCTCTTCAGTAAGGCCATTCTACTGACAATGTTTGTCTATGGAGATTGCATGGCTGCGTGCTCGAATTTATACACCTGTCAGCAATGGGTGTGGCTGAAAAATAGCCGAATCTACTCATTTGAAGGGGTGTCCACATACTTTTGATTATACAGTGTAGTTTACCCGTTCCATAGCAAGCTCCTCTATCCATTGGTGAAGTCATTTAACGTTGAGCCAATTTAAAAAATTTAAAAAATAAGTTCAGAGTTCTAACAAGGAACAGAAAGGAATTATACTCTTTGGGTTGAACCGGTTCAGAACTTTATTTTTGCTGGTCGGAACAACAACAAAAGAATGGTTCTGATCAAAACGGAACCGTTAGAAAATCATTTTGGTTCTAACAACTTGAATAGTAGTAAAGTTAAGGGGTGATGAAGGTTCTGATTCTAATGCGTTGTCACAGAGATGAGACGTTCTAGAACAACAACTTGAATAGTAGTAAAGTTAAGGGGTGATGAAGGTTCTGATTCTAATGCGTTGTCACAGAGATGAGACGTTCTAGAACAACAACTTGAATAGTAGTAAAGTTAAGGGGTGATGAAGGTTCTGATTCTAATGCGTTGTCACAGAGATGAGACGTTGTAGAACAACAACTTGAACAACCGTCTCTCTCTCTCTCCTTTTCATATACATATATCTCCACAGCTTCTGTCACACACTGAACACACAAACTGAACACACACACTGAACACACACACTGAACACACACACTGAACACACACACTGAACACACACACTGAACACACACACTGAACACATGGCAGGTAGCATTGGACTAGTAACCGAAAGGTTGCAAGATTGAAACCCCGAGCTGACAAGGTAAAAATCTGCCTTTCTGCCCCTGAACGAGGCAGTTAACCCACTGTTCCCCTGAACAAGGCAGTTAACCCCACTGTTCCCCTGAACAAGGCAGTTAACCCACTGTTCCCCTGAACAAGGCAGTTAACCCACTGTTCCCCTGAACAAGGCAGTTAACCCACTGTTCCCCTGAACAAGACAGTTAACCCCACTGTTCCCCTGAACAAGGCAGTTAACCCACTGTTCCCCTGAACAAGGCAGTTAACCCAGTTTCCCGTCTTACCTGTTTCCCGTCCCACCTGTTTCCCCTCCTACCTGTTTCCCCTCCTACCTGTTTCCCATCCTACCTGTTTCCCCTCCTACCTGTTTCCCATCCTACCCGTTTACTGTTTCCCGTCCTACCTGTTTCCCGTCCTACCTGTTTCCCGTCCTACCTGTTTCCCGTCCTACCTGTTTCCCCTCCTACCTGTTGCCCCTTCTACCTGTTTCCCGTCCTACCTGTTTCCCCTGCTACCTGTTTCCCGCCCTACCTGTCTACCTGTTTCCCCTCCTACCTGTTTCCCCTCCTACCTGTTTCCCCTCCTACCTGTTTCCCGTCCTACCTGTTTCCCCTCCTACCTGTTTCCCCTCCTACCGGTTTCCCGTCCTACCTGTTTCCCATCCTACCCGTTTCCTGTTTCCCGTCCTACCTGCTTCCCCTCCTACCTGTTTCCCATCCTACCCGTTTACTGTTTCCCGTCCTACCTGTTTCCCGTCCTACCTGTTTCCCGTCCTACCTGTTTCCTGTCCTACCTGTTTCCCCTGCTACCTGTTTCCCGTCCTACCTGTTTCCCCTCCTACCTGTTTCCCATCCTACCCGTTTCCTGTTTCCCGTCCTACCTGTTTCCCCTCCTACCTGTTTCCCGTCCTACCTGTTTCCCGTCCAGTGTATAAAGCCTCTTGACGGCACCAGAGTCCAGTTTGATAGCTTCGGTGATATCCTCCAGAACCTGGTCGAAGGAATGCGCCGTCTTCTTGTTCAATAAAATCCTGACTGCTTTCCTCGGCTTCACTCCACTACGAATCACCGTGACCAGCTTAGGTTTTATAAAGTCATTACTCTCTCTGACCAGCTGTTGACCGCCCGGGCCCGGGCCAGACCCAGACCGCGTCCCAGGGACAGTAGGGGAACCGCTAGAGGTGCCAGCGGTAACACCGGGCTTCCAGTTTGGGTTGTTGATCTTGGTGTAGTCCAGTTTACGATAGGGCTCGTTGGACGCACACACGTAGCAGTCACCTGGGAGGAGAGACATTATGAATACATCACACACACACACACACACACACACACACACACACACACACACACACACACACACACACACACACACACACACACGTAACAGTCACCTGGAGGAGAGACATTATGAATACATCACACACACACACACACACGTAACAGTCACCTGGAGGAGAGACACTCGTCCCAGTTCAATACTCTGGGATCCATTACAACCTCTATCTCTTCAAAACATGACTAGATGTCTTTCATGTGATATGGCGAGGCAGTATTGCATATCAAACTCAGAGGTCACACCGCAGACTGTGTGTGTGTGTGTGTGTGTGTGTGTGTGTGTGTGTGTGTGTGTGTGTGTGTGTCAGAGCGATCTCCCTCCTCAGGAGCAGAGTGAACAGAGCAGAAGAGGCTGTAGTGGGGGCATCCTAAAATAGCACCCTATTCCCTACATAGTGCACTACAGACTGGGGGCCCATAAGTCTCTGGTCAACAGTAGTGCACTACAGACTGGGGGCCCATAAGTCTCTGGTCAACAGTAGTGCACTACAGACTGGGGGCCCATAAGTCTCTGGTCAACAGTAGTGCACTACAGACAGGATAGGGTGCTATTTCTGATGCAGCCTTGGTGTCAGGCTTCATCACATCTATCATACCAACCTCTGTTTTAGGACTGCATCTCCTTGGAGTGCTCGCCGTTGCTACCTTAAAAGGAATTTCTGCACACCTCTCCTCCTCCCCCCTCCTCTCCTCTCCCCTCCTCTCCCCATCTCCTCCCCCCTCCTCCCTTCTCCCCTCCTCCTCTTCTCTCCTCTCCTTCTTATTTCCTCTCCCCTCCTCTACCCCCCTCCTCCTCCCCTTTCCTCTCCCCTCCTCTACCCCCCTCTCCTCTCCTCTACCCCCCCTCCTCTCCTCTCCCCTCCCCTCCTCTCCTCTCCCCTCCTCTACCCCCCTCCTCTCCTCTCCTCTCCCCTACCCCCCTCCTCTCCTCTCCTCTCCCCCCCCCTCCTCTCCTCTCCCCTCCTCTACCCCCCTCCTCTCCTCTCCTCTCCCCTCCTCTACCCCCCTCCTCTCCTCTCCTCTACCCCCCTCCTCTCCTCTCCTCTCCTCTACCCCCCTCCTCTCCTCTCCCCTCCTCTCCCCTACCCCCCCCTCTCCTCTCCCCTCCTCTCCTCTACCCCCCTCCTCTCCTCTCCCCTCCCCTACCCCCCCTCTCCTCTCCTCTACCCCCTCTCCTCTCCTCTACCCCCTCTCCTCTCCTCTACCCCCTCTCCTCTCCCCCCTCTCCCCTCCTCCTCTCCCCCCTCTCCCCTCCTCTACCCCCTCTCCCCTCCTCTACCCCCCTCTCCTCCTCTCACCTCACCTCTCCCCGCTCTCCTCACCTCACCTCACCTCTCCCCCTTCTCCTCACCTCACCTCTCCCCCTTCTCCTATTCTCTCCTCTCCCCCCCTCTCACCTCACCTCTCCCCCTTCTCCTCTCCTCTCCTCTCCCCTCTACTGTATTCTCCTGTATTCTTTGATAACACTGTTTGACCTTGGTACTGGGTGACATTGGTAGCTATTCAAATACCTGGAGGATAGATAGTGAATGCAATTCTGCCCGTGTGGAGTGTGTGTGTGTCGTGGTGCGCGTGTGTGTGTGTGGTTTGTGTGTGTGTGTGTGTGTGTGTGTGTTACAGTCCTATTTGCATAAGGTAATGACAGTGCTAGTCAAGCACGTTGGGCCATTTTTGCATAATCCTCTCACCTGTCACTGTTCCCACGGGAACCTGCGCTTAGTTTAATCAGGCATAATGTTCTCTTCTTATTTTGGGTCATTTTAGAATAATTGCTTTGAGGACAAAAAAAATGACCCCACCCCTTTAATTCCAGTAAATTAACTTTTGGGTGTTTCTACAGAGCAAGTTACTGACCAGGTTGAGTTACACTCTTCATCACCAGGTGAACTTTTGGGTGTTTCTACAGAGCAAGTTACTGACCAGGTTGAGTTACACTCTTCATCACCAGGTGAACTTTTGGGGGAGAAGTGAAATAACACTATTGAGATTAAGGAGAGGAGGAGGGTTCTATAGTCTATTGAGATGAAGAGGAGGAGGAAGAGGAGGAGGAGGAGGGTTCTATAGTCTATTGAGATGAAGAGGAGGAGGAAGAGGAGGAGGAGGAGGGTTCTATAGTCTATTGAGATGAAGAGGAGGAGGAGGAGGAGGAGGAGGAGGAGGAGGGTTCTATAGTCTATTGAGATGAAGGAGGAGGAGAAGGAGGGTTGTATAGTCTATTGATATGGAGGAGAGGAGGAGGAGGGTTCTATAGTCTATTGAGATGAAGGAGGAGGAGGGTTCTATAGTCTATTGAGATGAAGGAGGAGGAGGAGGGTTGTATAGTCTATTGAGATGGAGGAGGAGAAGGAGGGTTGTATAGTCTATTGATATGGAGGAGAGGAGGAGGAGGGTTCTATAGTCTATTGAGATGAAGGAGGAGGAGGGTTCTATAGTCTATTGAGATGAAGGAGGAGGAGGAGGAGAAGGAGGGTTGTATATTCTATTGATATGGAGGAGAGGAAAAGGAGGGTTCTATAGTCTATTGAGATGAAGGAGGAGGAGGAGGGTTCTATAGTCTATTGAGATGAAGGAGTAGGAGGAGGATTCTATAGTCTATTGAGATGAAGGAGTAGGAGGAGGGTTCTATAGTCTATTGAGATGAAGGAGTAGGAGGAGGATTCTATAGTCTATTGAGATGAAGGAGTAGGAGGAGGGTTCTATAGTCTATTGAGATGAAGGAGGAGGAGGAGGAGGGTTCTATAGTCTATTGAGATGAAGAGGAGGAGGAGGGTTCTATAGTCTATTGAGATGAAGGAGTAGGAGGAGGGTTCTATAGTCTATTGAGATGAAGGAGGAGGAGGAGGAGGGTTCTATAGTCTATTGAGATGAAGAGGAGGAGGAGGGTTCTATAGTCTATTGAGATGAAGGAGGAGGAGGGGGGGTTCTATAGTCTATTGAGATGAAGAGGAGGAGGAGGATTCTATAGTCTATTGAGATGAAGAGGAGGAGGAGGGTTCTATAGTCTATTGAGATGAAGGAGGAGGAGGGTTCTATAGTCTATTGAGATGAAGGAGGAGGAGGAGGAGGAGGAGGGTTCTATAGTCTATTGAGATGAAGGAGGAGGAGGAGGAGGAGGAGGGTTCTATAGTCTATTGAGATGAAGAAGGAGGAGGAGGGTTCTATAGTCTATTGAGATGAAGAGGAGGAGGAAGGTTCTATAGTCTATTGAGATGGAGGAGGAGGAGGGTTCTATAGTCTATTGAGATGAAGGAGGAGGAGGAGGAGGATTCTATAGTCTATTGAGATGGAGGAGAGGAGGAGGAGGAGGAGGGTTCTATAGTCTATTGAGATGAAGGAGGAGGAGGGTTCTATAGTCTATTGAGATGAAGAGGAGGAGGAGGAGGAGGGGGGTTCTATAGTCTATTGCGATGAAGGAGAGGAGGAGGAGGAGGGTTCTATAGTCTATTGAGATGAGGAGGAGGGTTATATAGTCTATTGAGATGAAGGAGGAGGAGGAGGAGGGTTCTATATTCTATTGAGATGGAGGAGGAGGAGGAGGAGGGGGGTTCTATAGTCTATTGAGATGAAGAGGAGGAGGAGGGTTCTATAGTCTATTGAGATGAAGAGGAGGAGGGTTCTATAGTCTATTGAGATGAAGAGGAGGAGGAAGAGGAGGAGGAGGGTTCTATTGAGATGAAGGAGGAGGAGGAGGGTTCTAAAGTCTATTGAGATGAAGGAGGAGGAGGAGGAGGGTTCTATAGTCTATTGAGATGAAGGAGGAGGAGGAGGAGGAGGGTTCTATAGTCTATTGAGATGAAGGAGGAGGAGGAGGGTTCTATAGTCTATTGAGATGAAGGAGGAGGAGGAGGGTTCTATAGTCTATTGAGATGAAGGAGTAGGAGGAGGGTTCTATAGTCTATTGAGATGAAGGAGTAGGAGGAGGGTTCTATAGTCTATTGAGATGGAGGAGGGTTCTATAATCTATTGAGATGAAGGAGGAGGGTTCTATAATCTATTGAGATGAAGAGGAGGAGGAGGAGGGTTCTATAGTCTATTGAGAAGAAGGAGAGGAGGAGGAGGAGGAGGGTTCTATAGTCTATTGAGATGGAGGAGGAGGAGGAGGGTTCTATAGTCTATTGAGATGAATGAGAAGAGGAGGAGGGTTCTATAGTCTATTGAGATGAAGAGGAGGAGGAGGGGGAGGAGGAGGGGGAGGAGGAGGTGGAGGAGGAGGGTTCTATAGTCTATTGAGATGAAGGAGATGAGGGTTCTATAGTCTATTGAGATGAAGGAGAGGAGGAGGAGGAGGGTTCTATAGTCTATTGAGATGAAGGAGAGGAGGAGGAGGGTTCTATAGTCTATTGAGATGAAGGAGGAGGAGGAGGAGGGTTCTATAGTCTATTGAGATGAAGGAGGAGGAGGAGGAGGAGGGTTCTATAGTCTATTGAGATGAAGAGGAGGAGGAGGTGTGTTCTATAGTCTTTTGAGATGAAGGAGGAGGAGGAGGAGAAGGAGGGTTGTATAGTCTATTGATATGGAGGAGAGGAAAAGGAGGGTTCTATAGTCTATTGAGATGAAGGAGGAGGAGGAGGGTTCTATAGTCTATTGAGATGAAGGAGTAGGAGGAGGATTCTATAGTCTATTGAGATGAAGGAGTAGGAGGAGGGTTCTATAGTCTATTGAGATGAAGGAGTAGGAGGAGGGTTCTATAGTCTATTGAGATGGAGGAGGGTTCTATAATCTATTGAGATGAAGGAGGAGGGTTCTATAATCTATTGAGATGAAGAGGAGGAGGAGGAGGGTTCTATAGTCTATTGAGAAGAAGGAGAGGAAGAGGAGGAGGAGGGTTCTATAGTCTATTGAGATGGAGGAGGAGGAGGAGGAGGGTTCTATAGTCTATTGAGATGAATGAGAAGAGGAGGAGGGTTCTATAGTCTATTGAGATGAAGAGGAGGAGGAGGGGGAGGAGGAGGTGGAGGAGGAGGAGGGTTCTATAGTCTATTGAGATGAAGGAGATGAGGGTTCTATAGTCTATTGAGATGAAGGAGAGGAGGAGGAGGAGGGTTCTATAGTCTATTGAGATGAAGGAGAGGAGGAGGAGGGTTCTATAGTCTATTGAGATGAAGGAGGAGGAGGGTTCTATAGTCTATTGAGATGAAGGAGGAGGAGGAGGAGGAGGGTTCTATAGTCTATTGAGATGAAGAGGAGGAGGAGGTGTGTTCTATAGTCTTTTGAGATGAAGGAGAGGAGGAGGAGGGTTCTATAGTCTATTGAGATGAAGGAGAGGAGGAGGAGGGTTCTATAGTCTATTGAGATGAAGAGGAGGAGGAGGGTTGTGTAGTCTATTCAGATGAAGAGGAGGAGGAGGGTTGTGTAGTCTATTGAGATGAAGAGGCAGAGGAGGAGGAGGAGGGGGGTTCTATAGTCTATTGAGATGAATAGGAGGAGGAGGGTTCTATAGTCTATTGAGATGAAGGAGAGGAGGAGGAGGGTTCTATAGTCTATTGAGATGAAGAGGAGGAGGAGGAGGGTTCTATAGTCTATTGAGATGAAGAGGAGGAGGAGGAGGAGGAGGGGGGTTCTATAGTCTATTGAGATGAAGGAGAGGAGGAGGAGGAGGAGGGTTCTATAGTCTATTGAGATGAAGAGGAGGAGGAGGTGTGTTCTATAGTCTATTGAGATGAAGGAGAGGAGGAGGAGGGTTCTATAGTCTATTGAGATGAAGGAGAGGAGGAGGAGGGTTCTATAGTCTATTGAGATGAAGAGGAGGAGGAGGGTTGTGTAGTCTATTCAGATGAAGAGGAGGAGGAGGGTTGTGTAGTCTATTGAGATGAAGAGGAAGAGGAGGAGGAGGGTTCTATAGTCTATTGAGATGAAGGAGAGGAGGAGGAGGGTTCTATAGTCTATTGAGATGAAGGAGAGGAGGAGGAGGGTTCTATAGTATATTGAGATGAAGAGGAGGAGGAGGAGGGTTCTATAGTCTATTGAGATGAAGAGGAGGAGGAGGAGGAGGAGGGGGGTTCTATAGTCTATTGAGATGAAGGAGAGGAGGAGGAGGAGGAGGGTTCTATAGTCTATTGAGATGAAGAGGAGGAGGAGGTGTGTTCTATAGTCTATTGAGATGAAGGAGAGGAGGAGGAGGGTTCTATAGTCTATTGAGATGAAGGAGAGGAGGAGGAGGGTTCTATAGTCTATTGAGATGAAGAGGAGGAGGAGGGTTGTGTAGTCTATTCAGATGAAGAGGAGGAGGAGGGTTGTGTAGTCTATTGAGATGAAGAGGAAGAGGAGGAGGAGGGTTCTATAGTCTATTGAGATGAAGGAGAGGAGGAGGAGGGTTCTATAGTCTATTGAGGTGAAGGGGAAGAGGAGGAGGGTTCTATAGTCTATTGAGATGAAGGAGAGGAGGAGGAGGGTTCTATAGTCTATTGAGGTGAAGAGGAGGAGGAGGGTTATATAGTCTAGGCAGCCAGAGTGGCCTCAACACTGAGACACAGACAGGGCATGTCAGTCTATCTGACCTATACTGCCAGTCTCTCTCTAAACCCTGCCCACTCATTGACCCGATAACAGCAGCACTTACCGCTACTCTACATTCTGGCTGGCTCCAAAACGTTTACCGGCTAGAGCTACCGTTAATGGAACAACAGACTGTTTTTCCATTTCCAGGGAACTTTCCATGATTACACATGGTGGGTGGGTGTGTGAGTGTGTGTGTGTGTGAGAAGGTCAGGTCATTCAGGATCCAAGGCGAAATTCGATGTCTGTCCAGGTACCAAGGATGTCGGGAGATGACTTAAAAACCGTCCACTAGGAGTGAACGCTCTAACCATCAGGTAGGCTTGCGGTTAACCACGAGCTCCGACTCCGAGGGTTGTGTGTTCAATCCCAGTGCTCGCCACTAGCTTTTTTAACCCCTATCCCCAACCTTAACCATTCATAACCCTATCCCAGACCTTAACCCTTACCTTAACCATTCATAACCCTATCCCCAACCTTAACCATTCATAACCCTATCCCAAACCTTAACCCAGACCTTAACCATTCATAACCCTATCCCAAACCTTAACCATTCATAACCTTAACCATTCATAACCCTATCCCAGACCTTAATCATTCATAACCCTATCCCAAACCTTAATCATTCATAACCCAATCCCCAACCTTAACCATTCATAACCCTATCCCCAACCTTAACCATTCATAACCCTATCCCAGACCTTAACCATTCATAACCCTATCCCAAACCTTAACCATTCATAACCCTATCCCAGACCTAAACCATTCATAACCCTATCCCAGACCTTAATCATTCATAACCCAATCCCCAACCTTAACCATTCATAACCCTATCCCCAACCTTAACCATTCATAACCCTATCCCAAACCTTAACCCAGACCTTAACCATTCATAACCCTATCCCAAACCTTAACCATTCATAACCTTAACCATTCATAACCCTATCCCAGACCTTAACCATTCAGAATGAAATGTGATGTTTATGGACAAACGTGAGACTGTGAGAGCTTGTTGGTGTTCTTCCTCATGACCTAATCCAGGCTAGAGATTGGTTGATTGATCATTCGAATGACTGATTGATTAATATATTTGTCTCATTCTGTGGACATTAAATGATAAATGCGAATTCAGGTGAGGCTTTAAGATGTGATGGACGCAGACACACACGCACGCGCGCACACACACACACACGCACACACATGCACGCACGCACGCAGACACGCGCACACACACACACACACACTCTCTCTTACCCTCTGCCAGTTCATCCATAGAAGTGATCTTCTTGATCCCGTCCACCGTATAGATGGCGCGCACGCCCTGAGGCAGGTGCAGGTTGTCCGCCAGGGACCGGGTCAGCTCCATCAGCAGCGCATCATATGACCGGAACCTGTCGTTAGAGACCGCATACACGAGTCCCTTGAAATACCTGTCCCCATTCCGGTAGAACCTGACCTTCTTGGCACGTTTCTCTGAGGTGAGTGTCTGCAGCGTGCGCGTGCGGTAGTAGCTGCAGTTGGCGCTGTGCGCGGGGCTTGGCACCAGGCTGCTGCCTCTCGAACCGGATCCCCCGCCGGTAGAAGCACCAGTGGAGCGAGTGGATCGGCTACGACGAGCCTTGTCCCGTTCATCGAAATGTTCCAGCTCGATAGTCTTGTTGAGAGACATCGCGGTTACCGTTAACTATGGATTCACACAGATTCACAGTTCTTTTCTCCCGGTTACCGAATCTTTTATTCCATTGTCATCATCAGCATGTGGTAGAATGAAAAGGGATCCTGGTAGCAGCCTAACCGTCCATCTATTCACGATAATCACAACTCGTCAGTCAACATCCTCTTATAATAGGTTACACCGGGCATGGTCTGTAGCCTAGCGATTACCGGTTCCTTGATAACCCACTGGTGCTGCTCCTGCTGCTGCTGCTACGTGAGCATGTTCGGTTGGCGGTTTTACTGTAGCCAATAGCGGTCCAGCCCTCCTCCGAAGGTCTGTCTGTCCGTCTGTCTGTCTGCCGCTGGGCTGGGCTGGGCTGGGCGGTGATGATGAGGTGCGTATAGAGAGAGAAAAGAGATCCAGCAACGTCACACCAGCATCTTACTGTAGCATCATCATCATCATCATCTGTCCGGTCTATTGTAGCGTGATGCTGAAGAAACGGTGTAGGCTATTTTCTAACCTATCAATACACCACTCTAGAGTGCATCCCACGTCCACATGACAGGCAACTTCCTTGTAGACTAAATGGAGAAATTGTAGGTTCATTCTATAATCAAACGTTGTAGCCTAGGACATTGTTCTCCGTCAGAAAGTATATGTTGAACTAGAATAGATGAATACTAGGACATTGATTTGTCTTGGACTGTGGATTAACAGCGGATGTGTCTTCACGGTGGGAATCGGTTGCTATGGGCTCGCTCTGCCACGTCTGGTTCGATATTCCTGGGATTCGCGAGTGTTATAAAAAAAAAGAAGGAATCCAGGAATCCCGAATAATCCAAATTTAGGAAGCAGAAACGTCACCAACCAACCATCGATGTTTTAATTTCATTCCGGGCGTGCGACAATTTCTACGTTCTGCACACGCGCGATCGGTGCCCAACGAGACAGCGTAGCTGCGGAGAGAGCGAGACAGAGACAAAGAGCGTCCTGCGTGATTATCACAACCCAGTCCTATTCTCTCCCCGGTGCTGTGCTAGTTTGAGGGGATAGCGAGCTCCTCTAGCAGGTGAGCAGAGGACCCAAACGTCTAGCGCGTGCTCCCGGGGAGAAGGAGGAGAGGAGGAGCCAGGTTATTTCCGGGTCCTAGCGCCGTTAGTTTAATCATTAACCGGTCAACTACCTCATCTGAAGCATAATTATAACAGACTTCACATAGTTTTTCTTCCATTGAATGTTTGACAACGTTAGGCTAATAGTAACCGTTCTAAAAACGGGTAGGAAATTACTTCTGATTGGATTCTTCTCCTCATGTTCAAACCAGACCTATAACAATAGCCTCCTGCAATCACTTAAGGTAATGAATTATTAACACCTGTATGTGATGACTGGACTGTTGTATTCTGACTTACTGGGTGTGGCACAGCAGACAGAGAGTACATTTATTAGGAGAAGGCCCTGGTCCCACCCACGCTCAAAGACCCCAGCTGTCCGCCAGGCACCGAGGGTTCAGCACCACGGGCCGTGCACGGCTCTACAACCTTAACCTATAAGGTTCCAGAACCACAGGCCGTGCACGGCTCTACAACCTTAACCTATAAGGGTCCAGAACCACAGGCCGTGCACGGCTCTACAACCTTAACCTATAAGGGTTCAGAACCACAGGCCGTGCACGGCTCTACAACCTTAACCTATAAGGGTTCAGAACCACAGGCCGTGCACGGCTCTACAACCTTAACCTATAAGGGTTCAGAACCACAGGCCGTGCACGGCTCTACAACCTTAACCTATAAGGGTTCAGAACCACAGGCCGTGCACGGCTCTACAACCTTAACCTATAAGGGTCCAGAACCACAGGCCGTGCACGGCTCTACAACCTTAACCTATAAGGGTCCAGAACCACAGGCCGTGCACGGCTCTACAACCTTAAACTATAAGGGTCCAGAACCACAGGCCGTGCAGGGCTCTACAACCTTAACCTATAAGGGTCCAGAACCACAGGCCGTGCACGGTTCTACAACCTTAACCTATAAGGGTCCAGAACCACAGGCCGTGCACGGCTCTACAACCTTAACCTATAAGGGTCCAGAACCACAGGCCGTGCACGGCTCTACAACCTTAACCTATAAGGGTCCAGAACCACAGGCCGTGCACGGTTCTACAACCTTAACCTATAAGGGTCCAGAACCACAGGCCGTGCACGGCTCTACAACCTTAACCTATAAGGGTCCAGAACCACAGGCCGTGCACGGTTCTACAACCTTAACCTATAAGGGTCCAGAACCACAGGCCGTGCACGGCTCTACAACCTTAACCTATAAGGGTCCAGAACCACAGGCCGTGCAGGGCTCTACAACCTTAACCTATAAGGGCCCAGAACCACAGGCCGTGCACGGCTCTACAACCTTAACCTATAAGGGTCCAGAACCACAGGCCGTGCACGGCTCTACAACCTTAACCTATAAGGGTCCAGAACCACAGGCCGTGCACGGCTCTACAACCTTAACCTATAAGGGTCCAGAACCACAGGCCGTGCAGGGCTCTACAACCTTAACCTATAAGGGTTCAGAACCACAGGCCGTGCAGGGCTCTACAACCTTAACCTATAAGGGCCCAGAACCACAGGCCGTGCACGGCTCTACAACCTTAACCTATAAGGGTCCAGAACCACAGGCCGTGCACGGCTCTACAACCTTAACCTATAAGGGTTCAGAACCATGGAGAACACTGGATTTAGGATACATCGCAACAATCTCTCCTTCCTCCTGAAGTGTCCACTCGTTGTGTCCACTCGTTCACTACTTAGTCCCCTTTTAATTATATATTGAAAGGGTTTTTTTATTTTTTATTGTTGCTTCAATAGAGTGATCAGGGATGTGCAACTATAATTATCCTTCACAGAAAATACATTAGGGCATCACATTAGACGTACAAATGGCTTCTTTTTCCATCCGATGATAAACGCTGTTTGGCTGGCAGCCACACAAGTAAATCAAGGCAAAACGATGCATGGCCGTCATATTTCAAGTGTGTTCGGCCTGTCATAGAAATAATGTAGCCAGCTATATTCTATCTAATGTTTTGCTTAAAGTTAATCTGGCATTTTACGGGAAAAAAAAATAGTAGCTTGGCTACAATGAGAAAAGTACCGGACAACAGTAGCTCAGCGTCAGCCAGAGTGCTGTCTGCTGATAGAATGATGGAGAACAGTAGCTCAGCGTCAGCCAGAGTGCTGTCTGCTGATAGAATGATGGAGAACAGTAGCTCAGCGTCAGCCAGAGTGCTGTCTGCTGATAGAATGATGGAGAACAGTAGCTCCACATCAGTCTGTCTGCTGATAGAATGATGGAGAACAGTAGCTCCACATCAGTCTGTCTGCTGATAGAATGATGGAGAACAGTAGCTCCACATCAGTCAGAGTGCTGTCTGCTGATAGAATGATGGAGAACAGTAGCTCAGCGTCAGCCAGAGTGCTGTCTGCTGATAGAATGATGGAGAACAGTAGCTACACATCAGTCTGTCTGCTGATAGAATGATGGAGAACAGTAGCTCAGCGTCAGCCAGAGTGCTGTCTGCTGATAGAATGATGGAGAACAGTAGCTCCACATCAGTCTGTCTGCTGATAGAATGATGGAGAACAGTAGCTCCACATCAGTCAGAGTGCTGTCTGCTGATAGGATGATGGAGAACAGTAGCTCAGCGTCAGCCAGAGTGCTGTCTGCTGATAGAATGATGGAGAACAGTAGCTACACATCAGTCAGAGTGCTGTCTGCTGATAGGATGATGGAGAACAGTAGCTCCACATCAGTCTGTCTGCTGATAGAATGATGGAGAACAGTAGCTCAGCGTCAGCCAGAGTGCTGTCTGCTGATAGAATGATGGAGAACAGTAGCTCCACATCAGTCAGAGTGCTGTCTGCTGATAGGATGATGGAGAACAGTAGCTCAGCGTCAGCCAGAGTGCTGTCTGCTGATAGAATGATGGAGAACAGTAGCTACACATCAGTCAGAGTGCTGTCTGCTGATAGGATGATGGAGAACAGTAGCTCCACATCAGTCTGTCTGCTGATAGAATGATGGAGAACAGTAGCTCAGCGTCAGCCAGAGTGCTGTCTGCTGATAGAATGATGGAGAACAGTAGCTCAGCGTCAGCCAGAGTGCTGTCTGCTGATAGAATGATGGAGAACAGTAGCTCCACATCAGTCTGTCTGCTGATAGAATGATGGAGAACAGTAGCTCCACATCAGTCTGTCTGCTGATAGAATGATGGAGAACAGCAGCTCCACATCAGCCAGAGTGCTGTCTGCTGATAGAATGATGGAGAACAGTAGCTACACATCAGTCTGTCTGCTGATAGAATGATGGAGAACAGTAGCTCCACATCAGTCTGTCTGCTGATAGAATGATGGAGAACAGTAGCTCCACATCAGTCAGAGTGCTGTCTGCTGATAGAATGATGGAGAACAGTAGCTCCACATCAGTCTGTCTGCTGATAGAATGATGGAGAACAGTAGCTCCACATCAGTGCTGTCTGCTGATAGAATGATGGAGAACAGTAGCTCCACATCAGTCAGTCTGCTGATAGAATGATGGAGAACAGTAGCTCCACATCAGTCTGTCTGCTGATAGAATGATGGAGAACAGCAGCTCCACATCAGTCTGTCTGCTGATAGAATGATGGAGAACAGTAGCTCCACATCAGTCTGTCTGCTGATAGAATGATGGAGAACAGTAGCTCCACATCAGTCTGTCTGCTGATAGAATGATGGAGAACAGTAGCTCCACATCAGTCTGTCTGCTGATAGAATGATGGAGAACAGTAGCTCCACATCAGTCTGTCTGCTGATAGAATGATGGAGAACAGTAGCTCCACATCAGAGTGCTGTGAGTTTTTTTATTCTAATTTCTCGGCCAGTCTGCTCCTCCCCCCCTCTTCTCTTCTCAGAGCAGGCAGGCCCGTTGCCCTAGTGACTCCAGGGCAGGCAGGCCCGTTGCCCTAGCAACTCCAGGGCAGGCCCGTTTCCTTAGCAACTCCAGGGCAGTTAGTCCCGTTGCCCTAGCGACTCCATACAGATACAGCTGTAGACATCTAGAGCCAGGTCTGCATGTGTCAAAACTTTGTTCCTTTGCACAATGTCTCTGATTAACGTGCACAATGTCTCTGATTAACGTGCACAATGTCTCTGGTTCACGTGCACAATGTCTCTGGTTCACGTGCACAATGTCTCTGGTTCACGTGCACAATGTCTCTGGTTCACGTGCACAATGTCTCTGGTTCACGTGCACAATGTCTCTGGTTCACGTGCACAATGTCTCTGGTTCACGTGCACAATGTCTCTGGTTCACGTTCTCTTGTAAATGTCCAAAACTCACCAAAAATGACCTACCTATATATATGTGTATAACTTTATGAGCTGGATTTGCCTGTCTTTGCAATGCATTTACACACACATACACACACACACACACACACACACACACACACACACCAGTGGCAGTCGGTGCCGTTTAAGATTAGGGAGGACATTTATTTTTATTTTTAAATTAGCATTTCTATTACAGGATGTTGAATGACTGTCATTCAAATTCCATTCACCCAGTTCAATGTAACATCGATAGGTTTAAATCAAATTGTATTTGTCACATGCGCCGGTGTAGATCTTACAGTGAGATTCTTACTTACCAGCCCTTAACCAACCCATAACCAGCCTTACCAGCCCTTAACCAACCCATAACCAGCCTTACCAGCCCTTAACCAACCCATAACCCGCCTTACCAGCCATTAACCAACCCATAACCAGCCTTACCAGCCCTTAACCAACCCATAACCTGCCTTACCAGCCCTTAACCAACCCATAACCAGCCTTACCAGCCCTTAACCAACCCCTTACCAGCCTTACCAACCCTTAACCAACCCAGAACTAGCCTTACCAGCCCTTAACCAACCCATAACCAGCCTTAACAGCCCTTAACCAACCCATAACCAGCCTTTCCAGCCCTTAACCAACCCATAACCAGCCTTTCCAGCCCTTAACCAACCCCTTACCAGCCTTTAACCAACCCATAACCAGCCTTACCAACCCTTAACCAACCCAGAACCAGCCTTACCAGCCCTTAACCAACCCATAACCAGCCTTACAAGCCCTTAACCAACCCATAACCCGCCTTACCAGCCCTTAACCAACCCCTTACCAGCCCTTAACCAACCCTTAACCAACCCATAACCAGCCTTACCAGCCCTTAACCAACCCATAACCAGCCTTACCAGCCCTTAACCAACCCATAACCAGCCTTACCAGCCCTTAACCAACCCATAACCCGCCTTACCAGCCATTAACCAACCCATAACCAGCCTTACCAGACCTTAACCAACCCATTACCAGCCTTACCAGCCCTTAACCAACCCATAACCAGCCTTACCAGCCTTTAACCAACCCATAACCAGCCTTACCAGCCCTTAACCAACCCATAACCTGCCTTACCAGCCCTTAACCAACCCTTAACCAGCCTTACCAGCCCTTAACCAACCCCTTACCAGCCTTACCAACCCATAACTAGCCTTACCAGCCCTTAACCAACCCATAACCAGCCTTTCCAGCCCTTAACCAACCCATAACCAGCCTTTCCAGCCCTTAACCAACCCCTTACCAGGCTTTAACCAACCCATAACCACCCTTACCAACCCTTAACCAACCCAGAACCAGCCTTACCAGCCCTTAACCAACCCATAACCAGCCTTACCAGCCCTAACCAACCCATAACCCACCTTACCAGCCCTTAACCAACCCCTTACCAGCCCTTAACCAACCCTTAACCAACCCATAACCAGCCTTACCAGCCCTTAACCAACCCATAACCAGCCTTACCAGCCCTTAACCAACCCATAACCCGCCTTACCAGCCATTAACCAACCCATAACCAGCCTTACCAGACCTTAACCAACCCATTACCAGCCTTACCAGCCCTTGACCAACCCATAACCAGCCTTACCAGCCTTTAACCAACCCATAACCAGCCTTACCAGCCCTTAACCAACCCATAACCTGCCTTACCAGCCCTTAACCAACCCTTAACCAGCCTTACCAGCCCTTAACCAACCCCTTACCAGCCTTACCAACCCATAACTAGCCTTACCAGCCCTTAACCAACCCATAACCAGCCTTACCAGCCCTTAACCAACCCATAACCAGCCTTTCCAGCCCTTAACCAACCCATAACCAGCCTTTCCAGCCCTTAACCAACCCCTTACCAGCCTTTAACCAACCCATAACCACCCTTACCAACCCTTAACCAACCCAGAACCAGCCTTACCAGCCCTTAACCAACCCATAACCAGCCTTACCAGCCCTAACCAACCCATAACCCTCCTTACCAGCCCTTAACCAACCCCTTACCAGCCCTTAACCAACCCTTAACCAACCCATAACCAGCCTTACCAGCCCTTAACCAACCCATAACCAGCCTTACCAGCCCTTAACCAACCCATAACCCGCCTTACCAGCCCTTAACCAACCCCTTACCAGCCCTTAACCAACCCTTAACCAACCCATAACCAGCCTTACCAGCCCTTAACCAACCCATAACCAGCCTTTCCAGCCCTTAACCAACCCATAACCAGCCTTACCAGCCCTTAACCAACCCATAACCCGCCTTACCAGCCCTTAACCAACCCCTTACCAGCCCTTAACCAACCCTTAACCAACCCATAACCAGCCTTACCAGCCCTTAACCAACCCATAACCCGCCTTACCAGCCCTTAACCAACCCTTAACCAGCCTTACCAGCCCTTAACAAACCCATAACCAGCCTTACCAGCTCTTAACCAACCCAAAACCCGCCTTACCAGCCCTAAACCAACCCCTTACCAGCCTTTAACCAGCCCCTAACCAACCCCTTACCAACCCTTAACCAACCCATAACCAGCCTTACCAACCCTTAACCAACCCAGAACCAGCCTTACTAGCCCTTAACCAACCCATAACCCGCCTTACCAGCCCTTAACCAACCCATAACCCGCCTTACCAGCCCTTAACCAACCCATAACTAGCCTTAAGAGCAGCAGTAAAATAACAATAGTGAGGCTATATACAGGGTTTTACGGTACAGAGTCAATGTGGAGGCTATATACAGGGTATTACGGTACAGAGTCAATGTGGAGGCTATATACAGGGTATTACGGTACAGAGTCAATGTGGAGGCTATATACAGGGTATTACGGTACAGAGTCAATGTGGAGACTATATACAGGGTATTACGGTACAGAGTCATTGTGGAGGCTATATACAGGGGGTACCGGTACAGTGTCAATGTGGAGGCTATATACAGGGTATTACGGTACAGAGTCAATGTGGAGGCTATATACAGGGTATTACGGTACAGAGTCAATGTGGAGGCTATATACAGGGTTTTACGGTACAGAGTCAATGTGGAGACTATATACAGGGTTTTACGGTACAGAGTCAATGTGGAGGCTATATACAGGCTATTACGGTACAGAGTCAATGTGGAGGCTATATACAGGGTAGTACGGTACAGAGTCAATGTGGAGGCTATATACAGGGTATTACGGTACAGAGTCAATGTGGAGACTATATACACGGTATTACGGTACAGAGTCAATGTGGAGGCTATATACAGGGGGTACAAAACCTTGTCCTATCCTTTCAATCTGGAGTAAACCTTGTCCTATCCTTTCAATCTGGAGTAAACCTTGTCCTATCCTTTCAATCTGGAGTAAACCTTGTCCTACCCTTCACTCTGGAGTAAACCTTGTCCTATCCTTTCAATCTGGAGTAAACCTTGTCCTATCCCTTCACTCTGGAGTAAACCTTGTCCTACCCTTCACTCTGGAGTAAACCTTGTCCTACCCTTCACACTGGAGTAAACCTTGTCCTACCCTTCACTCTGGAGTAAACCTTGTCCTACCCTTCACTCTGGAGTAAACCTTGTTCTACCCTTCACTCTGGAGTAACCTTGTCCTACCCTTCACTCTGGAGTAAACCTTGTCCTACCCTTCACTCTGGAGTAAACCTTGTCCTACCCTTCACTCTGGAGTAAACCTTGTCCTACCCTTCAATCTGGAGTAAACCTTGTCCTATCCCTTCACTCTGGAGTAAACCTTGTCCTATCCCTTCACTCTGGAGTAAACCTTGTCCTACCCTTCACTCTGGAGTAAACCTTGTCCTACCCTTCACTCTGGAGTAAACCTTGTCCTACCCTTCACTCTGGAGTAAACCTTGTCCTATCCCTTCACTCTGGAGTAAACCTTGTCCTATCCCTTCACTCTGGAGTAAACCTTGTCCTACCCTTCACTCTGGAGTAAACCTTGTCCTACCCTTCACTCTGGAGATAACCCTGTCCTACCCTTCACACTGGAGTAAACCTTGTCCTACCCTTCACTCTGGAGTAAACCTTGTTCTACCCTTCACTCTGGAGTAACCTTGTCCTACCCTTCACTCTGGAGATAACCCTGTCCTACCCTTCACACTGGAGTAAACCTTGTCCTACCCTTCACTCTGGAGTAAACCTTGTTCTACCCTTCACTCTGGAGAAAACCCTGTCCTACCCTTCACTCTGGAGAAAACCCTGTCCTACCCTTCACACTGGAGTAAACCTTGTCCTACCCTTCACTCTGGAGTAAACCTTGTTCTACCCTTCACTCTGGAGAAAACCCTGTCCTACCCTTCACTCTGGAGAAAACCCTGTCCTACCCTTCACTCTGGAGATAACCCTGTCCTACCCTTCACACTGGAGATAACCCTGCCCTACCCTTCACACTGGAGATAACCCTGGCTTACCCTTCACACTGGATGAAACCCTGGCTTACCCTTCACACTGGAGATAACCCTGTCCCACCCTTCACACTGGAGATAACACTGTCCCACCCTTCACACTGGAGAAAACCCTGTCCTACCCTTCACTCTGGAGAAAACCCTGTCCTGCCCTTCACTCTGGAGAAAACCCTGTCCTACCCTTCACTCTGGAGAAAACCCTGGCCTACCCTTCCCTCTGGAGTAAACCCTGCCCTAGCCTTCACACTGGAAGAAGCCCTGTCCTACCCTTCACGCTGGAGAAAACCCTGTCCTACCCTTCATGCTGGAGAAAACCCTGTCCTACCCTTCACACTGGAAGAAGCCCTGTCCTACCCTTCACGCTGGAGAAAACCCTGTCCTGCCCTTCACTCTGGAGAAAACCCTGGCCTACCCTTCACTCTGGAGTAAACCCTATCCTACCCTTCACTCTGGAGATAACCCTGTCCTGCCCTTCACTCTGGAGAAAACCCTGTCCTACCCTTCACTCTGGAGAAAACCCTGGCCTACCCTTCCCTCTGGAGTAAACCCTGCCCTAGCCTTCACACTGGAAGAAGCCCTGTCCTACCCTTCACGCTGGAGAAAACCCTGTCCTACCCTTCATGCTGGAGAAAACCCTGTCCTACCCTTCACGCTGGAGAAAACCTTGTCCTACCCTTCACTCTGGAGATAACCCTGTCCTACCCTTCACACTGGAGATAACCCTGTCCCACCCTTCACACTGGAGATAACCCTGTCCCACCCTTCACACTGGAGATAACCCTGGACCACCCTTCACACTGGAGAAAACCCTGTCCTGCCCTTCACTCTCGAGAAAACCCTGTCCTACTCTTCACTCTGGAGAAAACCCTGGGCTACTCTTCACTCTGGAGTAAACCCTGTCCTACCCTTCACACTGGAAGAAGCCCTGTCCTACCCTTCACGCTGGAGAAAACCCTGTCCTACCCTTCATGCTGGAGAAAACCCTGTCCTACCCTTCACACTGGAAGAAGCCTTGTCCTACCCTTCACGCTGGAGAAAACCCTGTCCTGCCCTTCACTCTGGAGAAAACCCTGGCCTACCCTTCACTCTGGAGTAAACCCTGTCCTACCCTTCACTCTGGAGATAACCCTGTCCTACCCTTCACTCTGGAGAAAACCCTGTCCTACCCTTCACTCTGGAGAAAACCCTGGCCTACCCTTCACTCTGGAGTAAACCCTGTCCTAGCCTTCACACTGGAAGAAGCCCTGTCCTACCCTTCACGCTGGAGAAAACCCTGTCCTACCCTTCATGCTGGAGAAAACCCTGTCCTACCCTTCACGCTGGATGAAACCCTGTCCTACCCTTCACACTGGAGAAAACCCTGTCCTACCCTTCACACTGGAGATAACCCTGGCCTACCCTTCACACTGGATGAAACCCTGTCTTACCCTTCACACTGGATGAAACCCTGTCTTACCCTTCACACTGGAGATAACCCTGTCCTACCCTTCACACTGGAGAAAACCCTGTTCTGCCCTTCACTCTGGAGAAAACCCTGTCCTACCCTTCACTCTGGAGAAAACCCTGGCCTACCCTTCACTCTGGAGTAAACCCTGTCCTACCCTTCACACTGGAAGAAGCCCTGTCCTACCCTTCACGCTGGAGAAAACCCTGTCCTACCCTTCATGCTGGAGAAAACCCTGTCCTACCCTTCACACTGGAAGAAGCCCTGTCCTACCCTTCACGCTGGAGAAAACCCTGTCCTGCCCTTCACTCTGGAGAAAACCCTGGCCTACCCTTCACTCTGGAGTAAACCCTGGCCTACCCTTCACTCTGGAGATAACCCTGGCCTACCCTTCCCTCTGGAGATAACCCTGGCCTACCCTTCACTCTGGAGATAACCCTGGCCTACCCTTCACTCTGGAGATAACCCTGGCCTACCTTTCACTCTGGAGAAAACCCTGTCCTACCCTTCACCCTGGAGATAACTCTGGCCTACCCTTCACTCTGGAGATAACCCTGGCCTACCCTTCACTCTGGAGATAACCCTGGCCTACCCTTCACTCTGGAGATAACCCTGTCCTAGCCTTCACACTGAAGAAAACCCTGTCCTACCCTTCACACTGGAGAAAACCCAGTCCTACCCTTCACTCAGGAGATAACCCTGTCCTACCCTTCACACTGGAGATAACCCTGGCCTACCCTTCACACTGGATGAAACCCTGTCTTACCCTTCACACTGGAGATAACCCTGTCCCACCCTTCACACTGGAGATAACCCTGGACCACCCTTCACACTGGAGAAAACCCTGTCCTGCCCTTCACTCTGGAGAAACCCCTGTCCTACCCTTCACTCTGGAGAAAACCCTGGCCTACTCTTCAATCTGGAGTAAACCCTGTCCTACCCTTCACACTGGAAGAAGCCCTGTCCTACCCTTCACGCTGGAGAAAACCCTGTCCTTCCCTTCATGCTGGAGAAAACCCTGTCCTACCCTTCACACTGGAAGAAGCCCTGTCCTACCCTTCACTCTGGAGATAACCCTGTCTTACCCTTCACGCTGGATGAAACCCTGTCCTACCCTTCACGCTGGAGAAAACCCTGTCCTACCCTTCACACTGGAGATAACCCTGGCCTACCCTTCACACTGGATGAAACCCTGTCTTACCCTTCACACTGGATGAAACCCTGTCTTACCCTTCACACTGGAGATAACCCTGTCCTACCCTTCACACTGGAGAAAACCCTGTCCTGCCCTTCACTCTGGAGAAAACCCTGGCCTACCCTTCACGCTGGAGAAAACCCTGTCCTACCCTTCACACTGGAGATAACCCTGTCCCACCCTTCACACTGGAGAAAACCTTGTCCTGCCCTTCACTCTGGAGAAAACCCTGGCCTACCCTTCACTCTGGAGTAAACCCTGTTCTACCCTTCACTCTGGAGATAACCCTGGCCTACCCTTCACTCTGGAGATAGCCCTGGTCCTACCCTTCACTCTGGAGATAACCCTGGCCTACCCTTCACTCTGGAGATAACCCTGGCCTACCTTTCACTCTGGAGAAAACCCTGTCCTACCCTTCACCCTGGAGATAACCCTGGCCTACCCTTCACTCTGGAGATAACCCTGGCCTACCCTTCACTCTGGAGATAACCCTGTCCTACTCTTCACTCTGGAGAAAACCCTGTCCTACCCTTCACTCTGGAGAAAACCCTGTCCTACCCTTCACTCTGGAGAAAACCCTGTCCTACCCTTCACTCTGGAGATAACCCTGGCCTACCCTTCACTCTGGAGATAACCCTGGCCTACCCTTCACTCTGGAGATAACCCTGGCCTACCTTTCACTCTGGAGATAACCCTGGCCTACCCTTCACGCTGGAGAAAACCCTGTCCTACCCTTCACTCTGGAGATAACCCTGTCTTACCCTTCACTCTGGAGAAAACCCTGTCCTACCCAAATAACTGCCAAACACCTCATATCTATTTTTATACACATTAATATTTTATCAGTGGAACTAGAAGGATTCCTAGGTAACATTTTGCTGATTGGCAATTATGTATTTTGGATTCTGAAGGGCATATTATATACAATTATATACAAATATAGTCTAGTTACTGTTTTTTTTATTTTTTTACCTTAAACATTTCAATCCCTTCTATTGCCACTATTAATTTCCCTCCACAAGGGGGCGTACATGTACCATATCGTTTTTATTTAGGCAAGTCAGTTCAGAACAAATTATTATTTTCAATGACGGCCTGGCAAAAGGCCTCCTGCGGGGGACAGTGGCTGGGATTAATAAATCAATAAAATATAAATCTAGGACAAAACACACATCAGGACAAGGAGAGACAACACAACACTACATAAAGAGATACCTAAAGACGACAACATAGCAAGGCAGCAACACATGACAACACAGCATGGTAGCAGCACAAAACATGGTACAAAGATTACTGGGCACAGACAAAAGCGCAAAGGTTAAGAAGATAAAGATGGAATGGTACATGTATGCCCCCTTGTGAGTTCATGGTGGTATTGCATGCTGTATCAGGCTACAAACATGGAGTCCTCCGTTATCAGATTCAGTTCGTCACGACATCTCGTCAGCAACGGGCACTTTTCAGCTGGAGCTTCCCGATTGGGAAGCTCAGAGCCCTCGATGAACCAACGTTTTGGATGCAATCATCAGAGAAACGAACTGTAGGATAACATTTCCATACACCACTGCACAACAGGTTCAAGTCAAAAGTGGTTGCTTTTCCATGAATGGGGTTTACACGTACAGGGTAGCCTAGTTTGTTTACGAAATAACAAATTATCACATCAATATCCTAAACTCCAGTGAGTACAAGCCAAAGGCTAGAGAATTGCCTAGTCTTTGCCTAGTCATACATAGCCTAACCTTTTCTAAATAGGCATTTTCTATTTATTCCTGCATTGTAGCCAAGTAATGTTGCGTTAATGCGGTTCATCCAATCCGATCTGGAGAGATTTATATTCCAAAATCGCCACGAACTGATTTAAGAAAATCCTGAACAAGTACCGGGTGCGAGGTGGCTGCGACATTGATATAAAATAATCGCGCGTACGGTTCCATGTTGACGCTCACGTAACACAACAAACCGTTTTACACCCGTTTAGCTCTGGTCCAGGGTGTTACGTCTGTTCCTCTGCTTAGTTAGTGGAGGAACGTGAAGTAAGCGCCCTGGACCAGAGCTAGCATCCTTCCAGCGTCGTTCGGTCAGTTGGTCTCATAGTCAGTCATTCGTGAGCAGGAAAAACAAAACAACACTTAGAGGATCCTTTTCATAATCAATAATAACAAATTAAAAAATCACCACAATGTTAGTTATTTGAAGCATATTGGATCGATCAGTAGTCTACTAGTGACTTGATATGCCAGCCGAGGTAGACATTGACATCGTTTATTATGGGTAGGAGAAATACAAGGCTGTAGTGTTCCCCCTTGGCCACTAGATGTCGCTACGAAACTATCAGACATTCCAATGTGGGACCACAGAGAATCATAATCAATTACGTTTGAGTCATTTAGCAGACGCTCTTACCCAGTGCCACTAGGGTTTAAGTGCCTTGCTCAAAGGCACATCGACAGATTTTTTTTTTCTCACCTAGTCGGCTCGGGGATTTGAACCAGTAACTTTTCGGGTTACTGGCACCAACGCTCTTAACTGCTAGGCTAGCTGCCGCCCAATTGGTATTCCAATTCTTAATTCTATGAGCCAGACAGACAAGTTTCCCCAGCTCTCGGGTGTGAGTTGACTTCTGTTCAAGGTTTTTATCATGTGAAACGTGACAGTGTAGTTTTTTAGCAATTTCGATACAAGTAAGCAGTTGACATAATATGGATATTTAACGTGTAAAGTTTAACAGTGAAATAAATGTGTGAATGTCTCGGATGGAGAGAGAGAGAGAGAGAGAGAGACAGAGAGAGAGAGAGAGAGACACAGACAGAGAGACAGAGAGAGAGAGAGAGAGAGAGACAGAGAGAGAGAGAGAGACAGAGATAGAGACAGAGAGAGAGAGAGAGACAGAGAGACAGAGAGACAGAGACACAGAGAGAGAGAGAGAGAGACACAGACACACAGAGACAGAGAGAGAGAGAGAGAGACACAGAGAGAGAGAGAGAGAGAGAGAGAGAGAGAGAGACAGACACAGACACAGAGAGAGAGAGAGAGAGAGAGAGAGAGAGAGAATATTGAGTGAGGAGGAAGTGGTGTGGATAGGAACACTGACTACATCTATCAACAACTTGTAAAGAGATTTACTCCATCTTGGTTCTCTGGGTTGGTGCTCTGTTACCGCTCTACAGAAGACACTGTAGTAAAGTATGCAGGGAGAGAGTCGTTAAGAGAGAGAGCAAGGGAGGGAGGGAGGGAGAGAGAGAAAGATGGGGAGAGAGTCGTTAAGAGAGAGAGCAAGGGAGGGAGGGAGGGAGGGAGAAATTACACTTTTTACCATCTGTTCTGATCATTGGGATTTTCCCCTGGAGTAGTGGAAAGTGGGTTGGAAAAACACATTGAGATAAATATAGACAGATTGAGTAGCGTACCGTAACTCTTCTAATAGATACCTTTATACCTCCTCTCAGATAGAAAGACACCATCAACACATTGAGTAGAGTACCGTAACTCTTCTAATAGATACCTTTATACCTCCTCTCAGTGGCAAGATAGAATGAGACCATCAACACATTGAGTAGAGTACCGTAACTCTTCTAATAGATACCTTTATACCTCCTCTCAGTGGCAAGATAGAAAGAGACCATCAACACATTGAGTAGAGTACCGTAACTATTCTAATAGATACCTTTATACCTCCTCTCAGTGGCAAGATAGAAAGACACCACCAACACATTGAGTAGAGTCCCATAACTCTTCTAATAGAGACCTTTATATCTCCTCTCAGATAGAAAGACACCATCAACACATTGAGTAGAGTACCGTAACTCTTCTAATAGATACCTTTATACCTCCTCTCAGTGGCAAGATAGAAAGAGACCATCAACACATTGAGTAGAGTACCGTAACTATTCTAATAGAGACCTTTATACCTCCTCTCAGTGGCAAGATAGAAAGAGACCATCAACACATTGAGTAGAGTCCCATAACTCTTCTAATAGATACCTTTATACCTCCTCTCAGTGGCAAGATAGAAAGACACCATCAACACATTGAGTAGAGTACCGTAACGATTCTAATAGATACCTTTATACCTCCTCTCAGTGGCAAGATAGAAAGAGACCATCAACACATTGAGTAGAGTACCGTAACTATTCTAATAGAGACCTTTATACCTCCTCTCAGTGGCAAGATAGAAAGAGACCATCAACACATTGAGTAGAGTACCGTAACTATTCTAATAGATACCTTTATACCTCCTCTCAGTGGCAAGATAGAAAGAGACCATCAACACATTGAGTAGAGTACCGTAACTATTCTAATAGAGACCTTTATATCTCCTCTCAGATAGAAAGACACCATCAACACATTGAGTAGAGTACCGTAACTATTCTAATAGATACCTTTATACCTCCTCTCAGTGGCAAGATAGAAAGACACCATCCACACATTGAGTAGAGTACCGTAACTATTCTAATAGAGACCTTTATACCTCCTCTCAGTGGCAAGATAGAAAGAGACCATCAACACATTGAGTAGAGTACCGTAACTCTTCTAATAGATACCTTTATACCTCCTCTCAGTGGCAAGATAGAAAGACACCACCAACACATTGAGTAAAGTCCCATAACTCTTCTAATAGATACCTTTATACCTCCTCTCAGTGGCAAGATAGAAAGAGACCATCAACACATTGAGTAGAGTACCGTAACTATTCTAATAGAGACCTTTATACCTCCTCTCAGTGGCAAGATAGAAAGACACCACCAACACATTGAGTAGAGTCCCATAACTCTTCTAATAGAGACCTTTATACCTCCTCTCAGTGGCAAGATAGAAAGAGACCATCAACACATTGAGTAGAGTACCGTAACTATTCTAATAGATACCTTTATACCTCCTCTCAGTGGCAAGATAGAAAGACACCACCAACACATTGAGTAAAGTCCCATAACTCTTCTAATAGAGACCTTTATATCTCCTCTCAGATAGAAAGACACCATCAACACATTGAGTAGAGTACCGTAACTCTTCTAATAGATACCTTTATACCTCCTCTCAGTGGCAAGATAGAAAGAGACCACCAACACATTGAGTAGAGTACCGTAACTCTTCTAATAGATACCTTTATACCTCCTCTCAGTGGCAAGATAGAAAGACACCACCAACACATTGAGTAGAGTCCCATAACTCTTCTAATAGAGACCTTTATATCTCCTCTCAGATAGAAAGACACCATCAACACATTGAGTAGAGTACCGTAACTATTCTAATAGATACCTTTATACCTCCTCTCAGTGGCAAGATAGAAAGACACCATCAACACATTGAGTAGAGTACCGTAACTATTCTAATAGATACCTTTATACCTCCTCTCAGTGGCAAGATAGAAAGAGACCACCAACACATTGAGTAGAGTACCGTAACTATTCTAATAGATACCTTTATACCTCCTCTCAGTGGCAAGATAGAAAGACACCACCAACACATTGAGTAGAGTCCCATAACTCTTCTAATAGAGACCTTTATACCTCCTCTCAGATAGAAAGACACCACCAACACATTGAGTAGAGTCCCATAACTCTTCTAATAGATACCTTTATACCTCCTCTCAGTGGCAAGATAGAAAGACACCACCAACACATTGAGTAGAGACCCATAACTCTTCTAATAGATACCTTTATACCTCCTCTCAGTGGCAAGATAGAAAGAGACCATCAACACATTGAGTAGAGTACCGTAACTCTTCTAATAGATACCTTTATACCTCCTCTCAGTGGCAAGATAGAAAGACACCACCAACACATTGAGTAGAGTCCCATAACTCTTCTAATAGATACCTTTATACCTCCTCTCAGTGGCAAGATAGAAAGAGACCATCAACACATTGAGTAGAGTCCCATAACTCTTCTTGAAAGTTAGAAAATATAACTTTATTTTTCTCACGATAGAAAGACACCACCAACAACAAAAGATACATATTTCTCAATTCTTAAATATAAAAACAAAAGTTTATAACACAATAGTTACTGTATAGTACACTCCCTTAAATATATACAACCATGGATATAGTGGTGTGTGTTTCTGGCCCAACCCTGCTCAGGGTGTCTACTATGGGAGGAGAATCCGGACTAGGGGGGGGGGCAACTTCAGACCACAGCCTTCACCCCAACGCAGCTCGAGCCCTCCCTCCCTCCCTCCCTCCCTCCCTCCCTCCCTCCCTCCCTCCCTCCCTCCCTCCCTCCCTCCCTCCCTCCCTCCCTCCCTGTCTGTCTGTGTCTGTCTGTCTGTCTGTCTTTCTATCTCTCTCTCACTCACCCTCTCACCCACTCACCCTCTCACCCACTCACCCTCTGACCCACTCACCCTCTCACCCACTCACCCTCTGACCCTCTCACCCACTCACCCTCTCTCCCTCCCTGTTTTTCTCTCCCTCTCTCTCTTCCTTCCTCCATCCCTCGGTACAGGGTCTCGTCAAACTCTCCTTTATGCACAGTCATCAGTAAGGTTACACTGTGCCCAGCACTTTTCAGCCACACACACACACACACACACACACACACACACACACACACACATGCTCCAGCCAGCAAGCTGTCAATCATTCATCTCCATGGTAACCTCTAACCTCATTGATCTCCCCTACAATAGTTATGGAGTTCAAACAGTGAAGTGTTGAATTGTTTGGAAAAATACCACTTGGTGTAGTCCCCAAAATACTGAATGGTGTATATATAGTCCCCCAAATACTGCATGGTGTATATATAGTCCCCAAAATACTGCATGGTGTGTATATAGTCCCCAAAATACTGAATGGTATATATATAGTCCCCAAAATACTGAATGGTGTATATATAGTCCCCAAAATACTGCATGGTGTATATATAGTCCCCAAAATACTGCATGGTGTATATATAGTCCCCAAAATACTGAATGGTGTATATATAGTCCCCAAAATACTGAATGGTATATATATAGTCCCCAAAATACTGCATGGTGTATATATAGTCCCCAAAATACTGAATGGTGTATATATAGTCCCCAAAATACTGAATGGTATATATATAGTCCCCAAAATACTGAATGGTGTATATATAGTCCCCAAAATACTGCATGGTGTATATATAGTCCCCAAAATACTGAATGGTGTGTATATAGTCCCCAAAATACTGAATGGTGTATATAGTCCCCAAAATACTGAATGGTGTATATATATAGTCCCCAAAATACTGCATGGTGTATATATAGTCCCCAAAATACTGAATGGTGTGTATATAGTCCCCAAAATACTGCATGGTGTATATATAGTCCCCAAAATACTGCATGGTGTGTATATAGTCCCCAAAATACTGAATGGTGTGTATATAGTCCCCAAAATACTGAATGGTGTATATATATAGTCCCCAAAATACTGAATGGTGTATATATATAGTCCCCAAAATACTGAATGGTGTGTATATAGTCCCCAAAATACTGCATGGTGTATATATAGTCCCCAAAATACTGCATGGTGTGTATATAGTCCCCAAAATACTGAATGGTGTATATATAGTCCCCAAAATACTGAATGGTGTATATATAGTCCCCAAAATACTGCATGGTGTGTATATATAGTCCCCAAAATACTGCATGGTGTGTATATATAGTCCCCAAAATACTGCATGGTGTATATATAGTCCCCAAAATACTGCATGGTGTATATATAGTCCCCAAAATACTGCATGGTGTGTATATAGTCCCCAAAATACTGCATGGTGTATATAGTCCCCAAAATACTGCATGGTGTATATAGTCCCCAAAATACTGCATGGTGTGTATATAGTCCCCAAAATACTGCATGGTATATATATATAGTCCCCAAAATACTGCATGGTGTATATAGAGCATTCTGAAGACCCCTTGACTTTTTCCACATTTTGTTACGTTACAACCTTATTCTAAAATGGTTTAAATAATTTTTACACACAATGCCCGATAATAACAAAGCAAAAGCAGGTTTTTAGAAATATTTGCAAATGTACATAAATATTATTATCATTATCATAAATATTATAAACCTTATTTACATAAGTATTCAGACCCTTCGCTATGAGACTCTAAATTGAGTTCAGGTGGATCCTGTTTCCATTGATCATCCTTGAGATGTTTCTACAACTTGATTGGAGTCCACCTGTGGTAAATTCAATTGATTGGACATGATTTGGAAAAGGCACACGCCTGTCTATATAAAGTCCCACAGTTAACAGTGCATGTCAGAGCAAAAACCAAGCCATGAGGTCAAAGGAATTGTCTGTAGAGCTCAGAGACAGGATTGTGTCGAGGCACAGATCTGGGGAAGGGTACCTAAACATTTCTGCAGCATTGAAGTTCACCAAGAACACAATGGCCTCCATCATTCTTAAATGGAAGAAGTTTGGAACCACCAAGACTCTTCCTAGAGCTGGCTGCCAGCCAAACTGAGCAATCAGGGGAGAAGGGCCTTGGTTAGGGAGGTGACCAATAACCAGATGGTCACTCTGACAGAGCTCCAGAGTTCCTCTGTGGAGATGGGAGAACCTTCCAGAAGGACAACCATCTCTGCAGCGCTCCACCAATCAGGCCTTTATGGTAGAGTGGCCAGATGGAAGCCACTCCTTAGAAAAAGGCACCTAAAGGCCTCTCTGACCATGAGAAACAAGATTCTCTGGTCTGATGAAACCAAGATTTGGTCTGAATGCCAAGTGTCACGTCTGGAGGAAACCTGGCACCATCCCTACGGTGAAGCATGGTGGTGGCAGCATCATGCTGTGGGGATGTTTTTCAGCGGCAGGGACTGGAAGACTAGTCAGGATCGAGGGAAAGATGAACGGAGCAAAGTACAGAGAGATCCGTGATGAAAACCTGCTCCTGAGCACTCAGGACCTCAGACTGGGGCGAAGGTTCACCTTCCAACAGGACCACGACCCCAAGCACACAGCCAAGACAACGCAGGAGTGGCTTCAGGACAAGTCTCTGAATGTTCTTGAGTGGCCCAGCCAGAGCCCGGACTTGAACTCGATCGAACATCTCTGTAGAGACCTGAAAATAGCTGTGCAGCGACGCTCCCCATCCAACCTGACAGAGCTTGAGAGGATCTGCAGAGAAGAATGGGAGAAACTCCCCAAATACAGGTGTGACAAGCTTGTACCATCATACCCAAGAAGACTGGATTCTGTAATCGCTTCCAAAGCACTGAGTAAAGGGTCTGAATACTTTTGTAAATTGAATATTTCAGTTATTTATTTGTATTAAATTAGCAACATTTTCTACAAAACAGTTTTTGCTTTGTCATTATGGGGTTCTTATTCTGTAGGTTGGTTCCGTTGAGGTTCTGAGGTACCACACTGTTGATCTGGGTTCTTATTCTTCAGGCTGGTTCCATTGAGGTTCTGAGGTACCACACTGTTGATCTGGGTTCTTATTCTGTAGGCTGGTTCCGTTGAGGTTCAGAGGTACCACACTGTTGATCTGGGTTCTTATTCTGTAGGCTGGTTCCGTTGAGGTTCTGAAGTACCATACTGTTGATCTGGGTTCTTATTCTTCAGGCTGGTTCCATTGAGGTTCTGAGGTACCACACTGTTGATCTGGGTTCTTATTCTTCAGGCTGGTTCTGTTGAGGTTCTGAGGTACCACACTGTTGATCTGGGTTCTTATTCTGTAGGTTGGTTCCGTTGAGGTTCAGAGGTACCACACTGTTGATCTGGGTTCTTATTCTTCAGGCTGGTTCCATTGAGGTTCAGAGGTACCACACTGTTGATCTGGGTTCTTATTCTTCAGGCTGGTTCTGTTGAGGTTCTGAGGTACCACACTGTTGATCTGGGTTCTTATTCTTCAGGCTGGTTCCATTGAGGTTCTGAGGTACCACACTGTTGATCTGGGTTCTTATTCTGTAGGCTGGTTCCGTTGAGGTTCAGAGGTACCACACTGTTGATCTGGGTTCTTATTCTGTAGGCTGGTTCCGTTGAGGTTCTGATGTACCACACTGTTGATCTGGGTTCTTATTCTTCAGGCTGGTTCCATTGAGGTTCTGAGGTACCACACTGTTGATCTGGGTTCTTATTCTGTAGGCTGGTTCCGTTGAGGTTCTGAGGTACCATACTGTCGATCAGGGAACTGGAGTCACACCAACAACACAGACATGACTAGAGGAAGAAGAGAGGGATGGAGGAAGAGTTTAGAGGAGATAACACAGGAACACTCTTCCCAGAGCATTTCTGGGGTCGAAACCTTTCTATATTTATCCCTCCTCTTTATCTTTCTCTCTCTCTGTCTCTGTCTCTCTCTTTCTCCCCATGTCTCTCTCTCTCTTTCTCCCCATGTCTCTCTCTCTCTTTCTCCCCATGTCTCTCTCTCTTTCTCCCCATGTCTCTCTCTCTCTTTCTCCCCATGTCTCTCTCTCTCTTTCTCCCCATGTCTCTCTCTCTCTTTCTCCCCATGTCTCTGTCTCTCTTTCTCCCCATGTCTCTCTCTCTATTTCTCCCCATCAAATCAAATGTATTTATATAGCCCTTTGTACATCAGCTGATATCTCAAAGTGCTGTACATAAACCCAGCCTAAAACCCCAAACAGCAAGCATGTCTCTCTCTCTGGCTCTTCTCCCACACTCCCTCTCTCTCTCTCTCTTTCTCCCCATGTCTCTCTCTCTGGCTCTTCTCCCACACTCCCCCTCTCTCTCTTTCTCCACGTCTCTCTCTCTCTCTTTCTCCCCATGTCTCTCTCTCTGGCTCTTCTCCCACACTCCCTCTCGCTCCCCCCCACTCACTCTGTTTTGGTCTCTCTTTCTCTCTCTCTCTCTCTCTCTCTCTCTCTCTCTCTCTCTCTCTCTCTCATTTTCTCTCTCTCTCTCTCATTTTCTCCCTCCCTCTCTCTCTCACCCTTTCCCCCCTCCCTCTCTCTCTCTCCCTCCCTTTCCCTCCCTTGCTCTCTGTGTGTCCCTGCCGTTATCTGTCTCACACGACCCATTGAACCCATGACCTCACAGCCACTAGGACCTCATTGGATCATGGATCGAGAGGTGGCTTGACATTGGAAGAGCTCACACACACACACACACACACACACACACACACACACACACACACACACACACACACACACACACACACACACACACACACACACACACACACACACACACACACACACACACAGTCCTACCTTGAAGCAGTTTTTGAACTTCTTGCTGACGAAGTAGAGTATGATGGGGTTGATGCAGGAGTTGACTGTGGCCAGGTTAATACTGAAGTAGTCGAGGACCAACAGGAAACTACAGACACAACAACAGACACAGTTAATACTGCTGTAGTCTAGGAACAACAGGAAACTACAGACACAACAACAGACACAGTTAATACTGCTGTAGTCGAGGACCAACAGGAAACTACAGACACAACAACAGACACGGATAATACTGCTGTAGTCTAGGAACAACAGGAGACTACAGACACAACAACAGACACAGTTAATACTGCTGTAGTCCAGGACCAACAGGAAACTACAGACACAACAGACACAGTTAATACTGCTGTAGTCTAGGAACAACAGGAGACTACAGACACAACAACAGACACGGATAATACTGCTGTAGTCTAGGAACAACAGGAGACTACAGACACAACAACAGACACAGTTAATACTGCTGTAGTCGAGGACCAACAGGAAACTACAGACACAACAACAGACACGGATAATACTGCTGTAGTCTAGGAACAACAGGAGACTACAGACACAACAACAGACACAGTTAATACTGCTGTAGTCCAGGACCAACAGGAAACTACAGACACAACAGACACAGTTAATACTGCTGTAGTCTAGGAACAACAGGAGACTACAGACACAACAACATACATAGTCAATACTGAAGTTGTCTAGGAACAACAGGAGACTACAGACACAACAACAGACACAGTTAATACTGAAGTAGTCGAGGACCAACAGGAAACTACAGACACAACAACAGACACAGTTAATACTGAAGTAGTCGAGGACCAACAGGAAACTAGAATATAGTGATAGAATATATATTTTAATGTACATTTTTTGAGAAATGTATCTAAATTGTCGCAATTTAGTAGCTAGTGTGTCCGTGATAGCGTGTGTGTGTGTGTGTGTCCCTACTTGAGCAGTTCACAGCGTCGGGCATCATGAGGCATGTAAACCATCTTCTTCAGGATCCTGCTGAGGTGCAGAGGGAACCAGCACAGAGCGAAGATCAAGACCAGACAGAACACTGCCTTGGCTACCTCCCGACGCTACAGAGAGACAGGGGTGAGGAGAGAGGGCGTAGAGAGGGAGTGTGTGTGTGTGTGTGTGTGTGTGTGTGGGTGTGTGTGTGTGTGTGTGTGCGTGCGCGTGCGTGTGTGTACCTGTTTGAGGTGTTCGCTGAGCGCGATGCGGAGAGATCCGTTCCTGTGATGTAACATCTCACATGTCATCAGAGTGTAGAACACTGCGGAACACGCCAACGGAACACAGAAATAGAATCCAAACAACCACCAGTCTTTGGCATCCCGGTAGAACTACAGAACAACACAAACAACACAAACAATATTACCCTCCCCTACACACACATTAAACACCAGTCTTTGGCATCCCGGTAGAACTAGAGAACAACACAAACAACACAAACAATATTACCCTCCCCTACACACACATTAAACACCAGTTCAACAGCAACAAACTCCAGGACAGTGATTCAGATCCTCAACACAAGCCTAACCCCTGCTTCAACAAAGTACTGAGTAAAGAGTCTGAATACTTATGTAAATGTGATATTTCTGTTTTTTATTTTGTATAGATTTGCAAGAATAAAACATTAAAAACTGTTTTTGCTTTGACATTATGGGGTATTGTGATGTCATTATGGGGTATTGTGATGTTATTATGGGGTATTGTGATGTCATTATGGGGTATTGTGATGTCATTATCGGGTATTGTGATGTCATTATGGGGTATTGTGATGTCATAATGGGGTATTGTGATGTCGTTATGGGGTATTGTGATGTCATTATGGGGTATTGTGATGCTATTATGGGGTATTGTGATGTCATTATAGGGTATTGTGATGCTATTATGGGGTATTGTGATGTCATTAAGGGGTATTGTGATGTCATTATGTGGTATTGTGATGTCATTAAGGGGTATTGTGATGTCATTATGGGGTATTGTGATGTCATTAAGGGGTATTGTGATGTCATTATGTGGTATTGTGATGTCATTAAGGGGTATTGTGATGTCATTATGTGGTATTGTGATGTCATTAAGGGGTATTGTGATGTCATTAAGGGGTATTGTGATGTCATTATGGGGTATTGTGATGTCATTAAGGGGTATTGTGATGTCATTAAGGGGTATTGTGATGTCATTATGGGGTATTGTGATGTCATTAAGGAGTATTGTGATGTCATTATGTGGTATTGTGATGTCATTAAGGGGTAGTGTGATGTCATTATGGGGTATTGTGATGTCATTAAGGGGTATTGTGTGTAGATTGATGAGGAAAAAAATACAATTGAATCCATTTTAGAATAAGGCTGTAACGTAACAAAATGTGGAAATAATCGAGGGGTCTGAATACTTTCAGGATGCACCGTATGCCATGTCCGTCTCAGTCACCAGATCTCAACCCACCGTACATAAAAACACACACGTGCACTAACCCCCCCCCCCCCCCCTTCTCACCGTCATGAATGGTGTCTGTGGGTTGAGCATGCAGGTCCGTATGGTCGCGTTCCTGTTTAAAACAATAGGGTTACCTTAACACACACTGCCAATAGGGTTACCTTAACACACACACTACCAATAGGGCTACCTTAACACACTACCAATAGGTTTACCTTATTAACACACTACCAATAGGGTTACCTTAACACACTACCAATAGGGTTACCTTATTAACACACTACCAATAGGGTTACCTTAACACACACACTACCAATAGGGTTACCTTAACACACTACCAATAGGTTTACCTTATTAACACACTACCAATAGGGTTACCTTAACACACTACCAATAGGGTTACCTTATTAACACACTACCAATAGGGTTACCTTATTAACACACCACCAATAGGGTTACCTTAACACACTACCAATAGGGTTACCTTATTAACACACTACCAATAGGGTTACCTTATTAACACACTACCAATAGGGTTACCTTAACACACTACCAATAGGGTTACCTTAACACACACTACCAATAGGGTTACCTTATTAACACACTACCAATAGGGTTACCTTATTAACACACTACCAATAGGGTTACCTTATTAACACACTACCAATAGGGTTACCTTATTAACACACTACCAATAGGGTTACCTTATTAACACACTACCAATAGGGTTACCTTATTAACACACTACCAATAGGGTTACCTTAACACACTACCAATAGGGTTACCTTATTAACACACTACCAATAGGGTTACCTTATTAACACACTACCAATAGGGTTACCTTATTAACACACTACCAATAGGGTTACCTTAACACACTACCAATAGGGTTACCTTATTAACACACTACCAATAGGGTTACCTTATTAACACACTACCAATAGGGTTACCTTATTAACACACTACCAATAGGGTTACCTTAACACACTACCAATAGGGTTACCTTATTAACACACTACCAATAGGGTTACCTTATTAACACACTACCAATAGGGTTACCTTATTAACACACTACCAATAGGGTTACCTTAACACACTACCAATAGGGTTACCTTATTAACACACTACCAATAGGGTTACCTTATTAACACACTACCAATAGGGTTACCTTATTAACACACTACCAATAGGGTTACCTTAACACACTACCAATAGGGTTACCTTAACACACACTACCAATAGGGTTACCTTATTAACACACTACCAATAGGGTTACCTTATTAACACACTACCAATAGGGTTACCTTAACACACTACCAATAGGGTTACCTTATTAACACACTACCAATAGGCTTACCTTATTAACACACTACCAATAGGGTTACCTTATTAACACACTACCAATAGGGTTACCTTATTAACACACTACCAATAGGGTTACCTTAACACACTACCAATAGGGTTACCTTATTAACACACTACCAATAGGGTTACCTTAACACACTACCAATAGGGTTACCTTAACACACACTACCAATAGGGTTACCTTATTAACACACTACCAATAGGGTTACCTTATTAACACACTACCAATAGGGTTACCTTATTAACACACTACCAATAGGCTTACCTTATTAACACACTACCAATAGGGTTACCTTATTAACACACTACCAATAGGGTTACCTTATTAACACACTACCAATAGGGTTACCTTATTAACACACTACCAATAGGGTTACCTTATTAACACACTACCAATAGGGTTACCTTAACACACTACCAATAGGGTTACCTTATTAACACACTACCAATAGGGTTACCTTATTAACACACTACCAATAGGGTTACCTTATTAACACACTACCAATAGGGTTACCTTAACACACTACCAATAGGGTTACCTTATTAACACACTACCAATAGGGTTACCTTATTAACACACTACCAATAGGGTTACCTTAACACACTACCAATAGGGTTACCTTATTAACACACTACCAATAGGGTTACCTTATTAACACACTACCAATAGGGTTACCTTATTAACACACTACCATTAGGGTTACCTTATTAACACACTGCCAATAGGGTTACCTTATTAACACACTACCAATAGGGTTACCTTATTAACACACTACCAATAGGGTTACCTTAACACACTACCAATAGGGTTACCTTAACACACTACCAAACTGAAACTGAACAAGGCCTTGAACCGAAACATCGACCACAATAAATATGCAGAGGTAAAAACCGTGTGTGTGTGTGTGTGTGTGTGTGTGTGTGTGTGTGTGTGTGTGTGTGTGTGTGTGTGTGTCTGTGTGTGTTACCTGTACTCAAAGGTGACCATGTTGAATCCTATTGCCTCTGGTACAGCCATCAGAATGGATAACAGCCATATAGAGATGATCTCTACTGCTGTTAACAGGGGAACACCGACACCCTGGACCCTGCTCCATGACGCTACCGCACGATACCTACACACACACAGACACACACACACACACACACACACACAGACAGACACAACCGCACGCACACACACACATAGACAGACACACACACAGTTATCTTAGTTCATTTCCCTGTCCTTCTAGCAGGGCCTCCCTATTCCCTATTTAGTGCACTACTAGGTGTGCTTTGGGACAAAACCATGATGGTTGAGCTTAGTGTGGAGGTGTGTGTGTGTGTGTGTGTGTGTGTGTGTCTTACCTGTCCACGCTCAGGGCACACAGGTTGAGTACAGTGATGCCAACAGAAGCTTTCTGCAGGAAGGGGAACAGTTTACAGAGGAACAGACCAATGGAGCTGTCATCGAACGGCCACGAGCCAACCAGGAGCTAAAATATAGAGGAGGAGATGGTAGGATTAGAGGAGAGGAGAGGAAAGGGGAGGAGAGGGAAGGGGAGGGGAGAGGAGGGGAGGGGAGGGGAACAGTTTACAGAGGAACAGACCAATGGAGCTGTCATCAAATGGCCACGAGCCAGCCAGGAGCTAAAATATAGAGGAGGAGAGGAGAGGAGAGGAGAGGAGAGGAGAGGAGAGGAGAGGAGAGGAGAGGAGAGGAGAGGGGAGGGGAGGGGAGAGGAGGGGAGGGGAGGAGGGGAGGGGAACAGTTTACAGAGGAACAGACCAATGGAGCTGTCATCAAACGGCCACGAGCCAGCCAGGAGCTAAAATATAGAGGAGGGGAGGAGAGGAGAGGAGAGGAGACACCTATTCCCTGTTTAGTGCACTGCTTATAACCAACTCTGGTAGTGGCCTATGTAGAGAATATTCAGACAGACAGACAGACAGAGAGACAGAGAGACAGAGAGACAGAGAGACAGAGTGAATGGGCAAGACAGAAATATTTAAGTGCCTTTGAACAGGGTATGGTAGTAGGTGTCAGGTGCACCTGGTCTTGTGTCAAGAACTGCAACGCTGCAGGTTTCCCCCCCCACTCTCAACAGTTTCCTGTGTGTATCAAGACTGGCCAACCATCCAAAGGACGTCTAGCCGACTTGGCACAAATGTGGGAAGCATTGCACCCACCTGGGGTCCAAGGTCCCCTGATTAGAGGGGAACAATGAAAACAAGCAGTGGTACCGGCTTCGAGGTCCAGAGTTCAGTTTGTGGGATTTAGATGTATTATATTGAGCCAGTTTGAGCCAGTTTCTCACAGCAATGAAAACAGTCCTGCAGCATCAGGAAACGCTGATTATAATTCATGGATTATTATATATATTACTATATAATTCATGGATTATTATGGATTATTATATATATTACTATATAATTCATAGATTATTATATATATTACTACATAATTCATGGATTATTATGGATTATTATATATATTACTATATAATTCATAGATTATTATATATATTACTATATAATTCATAGATTATTATATATATTACTATATAATTCATAGATTATTATATATATTACTATATAATTCATGGATTATTATGGATTATTATATATATTACTATATAATTCATAGATTATTATATATATTACTATATAATTCATAGATTATTATATATATCACTATATAATTCATGGATTATTATATATATTACTATATAATTCATAGATTATTATATATATTACTATATAATTCATAGATTATTATATATATCACTATATAATTCATGGATTATTATATATATTACTATATAATTCATAGATTATTATATATATTATTATATAATTCATGGATTATTATATATATTATTATATAATTCATGTTTGTAGGGGTTGATACATATTTCGTGTCAAAGTGGAAATTACAAAACTTTACCAGCCTTTTTTATTTGTTATTTTTTAAACCTTGAATACACTAAAAGTTTGCATTTCTTTCTGTGCAGGAAAAATCAAGATCATCAAATTAAGATACGGCATCTGTAAAAATATATACTTATTATTTTTTTTACCTTATAAACGTTGATGGGTATATCTATAGTGATATAGATCAGATCTCCCAGGGCCAGGCTGGCGATCAGGGCGTTAGGTCCGTTCCTCATCGTCTTATTCAGGTAGATAATCCTCAGTAGAGTGGCGTTTCCCACCATCCCCACCATGAATATCACACAGCTAATCACTGTGTTTATGTATTTAAAGGCTGTCTTTATGAAGGTCACCTGGTGGCAGACAGGGGGTACTACAGGCTGAACACGCACTGCCCAGGACGACGTGTTGGAGGTGAGGTGATGGGGTCCGTGTTTCAGATGTTGGTGTCCACGGTCAGAGTCAGGAGAGGGTGTGGATGAGATGGGGGTAATGAGGTTCAGAGATGCGATGTCTTGGGGGTTTTGGGAGGGGTTTTGGGGGTCCAGTAGCAGACCCAGGGGGGTGTCTGTACTGTGGAAGGCTGAGACAGGGAGATTTCCTGTCAGGCTGGGTTGGCTCTGACACTGTCCCACTGTGAAGGTGTGGAACACCACCAGCACCAACAACATGGACGAAACAGGAACAGTAGAACCCATTCTGACTCTAGAACCTGTTCTAGAACGTATTCAACAGTTCAGGGAAGAGATGGAGGATTCCAGGCAGGATAGTTCTAGATTCCACAGTGATTCAGGATTCTACTAGGGAGATTCCACAGTGATTCAGGATTCTACTAGGGAGGTTCCACAGTGATTCAGATTCCACTAGGGAGGTTCCACAGTGATTCAGGATTCCACTAGGGAGGTTCCACAGTGATTCAGGATTCCACTAGGGAGGTTCCACAGTGAGTCAGGATTCCACTAGGAAGGTTCCACAGTGATTCAGGATTCTACTAGGGATTCCACAGTGATTCAGGATTCTACTAGGGAGGTTCCACAGTGATTCAGATTCCACTAGGGAGGTTCCACAGTGATTCAGGATTCCACTAGGGAGGTTCCACAGTGATTCAGGATTCTACTAGGGAGGTTCCACAGTGATTCAAGATTCCACTAGGGAGGTTCCACAGTGATTCAGGATTCCACTAGGGAGGTTCCACAGTGATTCAGGATTCCACTAGGGAGGTTCCACAGTGATTCAGGATTCTACTAGGGAGATTCCACAGTGATTCGGGATTCTACTAGGGAGATTCCACAGTGATTCAGGATTCTACTAGGGAGGTTCCACAGTGATTCAGGATTCCACTAGGGAGGTTCCACAGTGATTCAGGATTCCACTAGGGAGGTTCCACAGTGATTCAGGATTCCACTAGGGAGGTTCCACAGGTCCTCTGGAGAAAAGGGGAAAAAGGAGAGGAAATATTGCTAATATGACAAAGGACAGGATTTGTGGAGGGGCACAAATCTTTATTTCTTAACTTGGTTTTCTTGTACTTTATATTTCTTGAAACGAACTGTCCAACCCCTCTACTGTCCTAACAGAGTCATTAAGATCAATCTGTAGTAGACTGACTCTAACACCGGTATCCTGTTTCAATTACTGACACATAAACAATGAAATAACTCCCCACCTCTCTCTCTCCTGTCTCTCTATCCCCTGTCTCTCTCCCTCCTGTCTCTCTCTCCCCTGTCTCTCTCCCTCTCTCTCTCCTGTCTCTCTCCCTCTCTCTCTCCTGTCTCTCTCTCCCCTGTCTCTCTCCCTCTCTCCCTCCTTTCTCTCTCCCCCTGCCTCTCTCTCTCTCCTGTCTCTCTCCCTCCTGTCTCTCTCTCCCTCTCTCTCTCCCTCTCTCTCTCCTGTCTCTCTCTCCCCTGTCTCTATCCCTCTCTCTCTCCTTTCTCTCTCCCCCTGCCTCTCTCTCTCCCCTGTCTCTCTCTCTCCTGTCTCTCTATCCCCTGTCTCTCTCCCTCCTGTCTCTCTCTCCCCTGTCTCTCTCCCTCTCTCTCTCCTGTCTCTCTCCCTCTCTCTCTCCTGTCTCTCTCTCCCCTGTCTCTCTCCCTCTCTCCCTCCCTTCTCTCTCCCCTGCCTCTCTCTCTCCCCTGTCTCTCTCCCTCCTGTCTCTCTCTCCCTCTCTCTCTCCCTCTCTCTCTCCTGTCTCTCTCTCCCCTGTCTCTCTCCCTCTCTCTCTCCTTTCTCTCTCCCCCTGCCTCTCTCTCTCCCCTGTCTCTCTCCCTCCTGTCTCTCTATCCCCTGTCTCTCTCCCTCCTGTCTCTCTATCCCCTGTCTCTCTCCCTCTCTCTCCCCTGTCTCTCTCCCTCTCTCTCTCTCCTGTCTCTCTCTCCCCTGTCTCTCTCCCTCTCTCTCTCCTGTCTCTCTCTCCCCTGTCTCTCTCCCTATCTCTCTCCTGTCTCTCTCTCCCCTGTCTCTCTCCCCCTCTCTCTCCTTTCTCTCTCCCCCTGCCTCTCTCTCTCTCATGTCGCTCTCTCCCCCTCTCTCTCCTGTCTCTCTCCCCCTGCCTCTCTCTCCATTTCCTATATTTCTCTCTTCCTCTCTCCCTCTCTCTCCTGCCCCCCCCCTCTCTTTCTCCCCCTCTGTCCCTGACCTGCAGTCTGGGAGGATTCCCTGTCTCTCTCTCTCTCCCCCTGTCTCTCTCCCTCCTGTCTCTCTCCCCTGTCTCTCTCCCTCCTGTCTCTCTCTCCCCTGTCTCTCCTGTCCCTGACCTGCCGTCTCTCTCCAGTACTGTGTTTCCTACTGTATAAATATCTACCATCTGGTGACATTAATACATACAGCAGCACATCTTACAACCTCTTATAACCTACATTAATATATATATATATATATATATATGTATATTAATGTAGCTCTTATAACCTACCTACGTATATTAATGTAGCTCTTATAACCTACCGATGTATATTAATGTAGCTCTTATAACCTACCTACATATATTACAGTTTGTACAGTAGTCAAACAATGCCTTAACGCAGGGGGGTCAAAATCAATTGCTGTGTCTCTGCTGATCCTGGACGAGGGTTGTGTCTCTGCTGATCCTGGACGAGGGTTGTCTCTCTGCTGATCCTGGACGAGGGCTGTGTCTCTGCTGATCCTGGACGAGGATTGTCTCTCTGCTGATCCTGGACGAGGGCTGTGTCTCTGCTGATCCTGGACGAGGGTTGTGTCTCTGCTGATCCTGGATGAGGGCTGTGTCTCTGCTGATCCTGGACGAGGGTTGTCTCTCTGCTGGTCCTGGACGAGGGCTATCTCTCTGCTGGTCCTGGATGAGGGCTGTCTCTCTGCTGGTCCTGGACGAGGGCTGTCTCTCTGCTGATCCTGGAGGGTTTGACACCGATGTCATAACAACTACTTACATGACAGATGTATGACTAGTTTTGCCGGTGAATAACTTCATACATTTAGACAGTCACTCACCTTGTTTCTGAGTCTGGTCTCTCAAACTCAGTCAGAGCAGAAGAAGCAGTCCTGTAAAGATGTCCCTCATGTCTCCATATTCTGATCTGTTTGAAGAACAAACGCTTTGTAGAGGAGTAGTGTTGTAGTGCAGAGTCCTTCTCTCTCTTCCTCCTCCTCCTCCTCTCTCTTCC
>NC_143030.1:5914592-5974592 GCF_057628025.1 Oncorhynchus mykiss
GCATGAATAAAAACCTAGCAAGGTATAGCTAGCTGGTAGCCTGGCTTTAGCTTGAATAAAAACCTAGCAAGGTATAGCTAGCCTTTTTACCTTCCCACATCTCCATGTGAAACAATCATATATATATATTTTGCATATATATATATATTTATACATACATATATGCCCTGGCAAATATTTTTCTACTTGCCGGTGTAACCTTAAACAATATACCAGTTTTAATATGATGATTGTGTCTTCATTCCCATATCAGCAATGGGGGGGGGGGGCACATGGCTATCATTTCACAATAGCCTGGAATCACTAGTTGTTACTTATCAACAAAATCTATCTTTTTTGGGGGGGTGGATTCTTGTTGTTTGGTTTAGTGTTTGAACAGTGATTATAGTTGGTTCTTAATGCAAAACAGGCTACTTTGATGAATTGAATCCCCCGAGCTGACAAGGTAAAAATCTGTCGTTCTGCCCCCTGAACAAGGCAGTTAACCCCACTGTTCCCCGGTAGGCCGTCATTGTAAATGAGAATTTGTTCTTAACTGACTTGTTAAATAAAGGTAAAACGTAATAGATCAGATTAAAGAACCAAGCGACATCACTCCCCCCCCCCCCCCCCCCCACACGGCTGTGGAAGGACTAACACGGCTGCGGAAGGACTAACACGGCTGTGGAAGGACTAACACGGCTGCAGAAGGACTAACACGGCTGCGGAAGTACTAACACGGCTGCGGAAGGACTAACACGGCTGCGGAAGGACTAACACGGCTGCGGAAGGACTAACACGGCTGCGGAAGGACTAACACGGCTGCGGAAAGACTAACACGGCTGCGGAAGGACTAACACGGCTCTTCTCAATTTTCAAGACGTATAAAAGTAGTCAAATGCCTGAGTGTATTACGACACTGTGCACCTATCTTTACAGTATCGTCAACCTTTCACCTTTAACCCCTGAGCTTCCAGTGCTTATCGACCATTGGCTGTTGACCCTCTGGGGGTCGCCTGCCATTTAAGTCATTTAGCAGACGCTCTTATCCAGAGCAACTTACAGGAACAATTAGGGTGACGTGCCTTGCTCAAGGGCACATCGACAGATTTTGTACCTAGTCAAGTCAGAGATTCGAACCAGAAATATTTTGGTTACTGCGCTATTAACCGCTAGGCTACCTGCCTTCCCTGTTCTACTCTGCTCTCCTCTGTTCTGTTCTGCTCTGTTCTGTTCTGTTCTGCTCTGCCCTGCTCTGCCCTGTTCTGCTCTGCTCTGTTCTGCTCTGTTCTGTTCTGTTCTGTTCTGCTCTGCCCTGCTCTGCCCTGCTCTGCTCTGCTCTGCCCTGCTCTGCCCTGCTCTGCTCTGCTCTGTTCTGTTCTGCTCTGCTCTGCCCTGTTCTGTTCTGTTATGTTCTACTCTGCTCTGCTCTGTTCTGTTCTGCTCTACTCTACTCTGCTCTATACTCTTCTGAAGACATGGTACCGATGAGGAAAATGTCTTAAATCAAATTAGGATTTTATATCAACCAGACAACTTCCCTTTTGATATAAATCTTATTGGCTTCCTTGAACAGCAACAAATTAGATTTATTTTAGGAAAATAACCAAAGCAGTCTGATTTCACTGCTAATTAAAAGCTAACAGGCTAACATATTACACCACTTCAATGGTGATCTCATGTCTTTGAGCTAGCAGCTGATCCACTATATAGGTTTCATTAGAGGAACCGCATCTGTTAGGTTGGTTCTTTTAGTTCCACCAGTGTGTGTGTGTGTGTGTGTGTGTGTGTGTGTGTGTGTGTGTGCGTGCGTGCGTGCGTGCGTGCGTGCGTGCGTGTGTGTTGTCCTTATTAGTTTTACCAGACTTAGTATGACTAATCATAAGCAGCATGTTTCCCATAGCAGACCTCAGCACCCCAAACCACCAGTGGAACCTACTTTCTGGTAGCAGTTCCCAGTCACACAGTTATAAAAAAAACAAACCACTTCATCTGTATAGTATTGAGTTGTGAATTAAAAAAAAAAAAATGTTTCTCTTCATCTAGTGTTTGTTATTAATATCATAAACTAGACTGGCGCCTGGTGATTTTCTGTTAGTGTGATGGTGGTGATGTTCTGAGAGTCTTACTGCATGCCAAATGGCAGCCGTTTGGACCTATGGGGCCCTGGTCCAAAGTAGTGAGCTAGATAGGGAGAACAGACAGCCGCTCACCCGTCAGACAACAAGTCACAGAAGTCTAGTTTACTGGTCTAAACACGGGGGGGGGGGGGGGGGGTGAAGATATATAAAAACACAAGTTGATTAAATTGGTTTCTAATTACATCCTGCTTTTGTTGTTTAAATTAACGAATTAAAATCTTGTTATTTTTTATTTGAAAGCACATTTATGTCTATTGTAACATCTATTTGAAGAAATTGCCAAATATTTATAGAATGTGCAGCTAAATTAATATACATGCCAATTTAATTTGAACACACACACACACACACACACACACAATGAGTGAGAGAGAGAAAACGAGAAAGAAAGAGTGTGAGAGAGAGACAGACAGAGACAGCCACACACACAGTTCCCCCAAAATAGAGTAGGCTTTTGTTACATTTGGCAGCCTGTAATAAACATACTCTCCCTCCCATGTCCCATGGGTCAACGTTTTGTAAGTGATTCGTCTTTCTATGTGATTTTTTTTTCAAAGAAGAAAACAATTAGGAAGAGATCGAGGAAGGCAGTTCAACAGTATTGGAACAAGGCCAAAAGTGTAGAACTTTCCTTGCGTTCCCGGAAGTGTTGCTATAGCGACTGCCTCGGCTGGATCAACGCACAGAGAAAAACCCGGATTTGATCAGGAAAGTTTTCGAACTTTTTTTTTGAAAAGTGTCCTAAACTACTTTTACAATATCGTTAACAGCTTAGGTTTCAATTTCCGAATTATAATGCAAAAGCGGTCTAATTTCAAAATTACAACATTGATTGGATAAATCCACGTTTTCATACTTTGGGCAAAATTAACTGGAGAGGATGAGTGCAGAATTCACACCGAGACAAAAAGTGACCTTCCTACCAGACATCAACAAACCGGGCCAAGAGCGGACCAGTCCAAGGTCCAGGTGGGTCGATATAACAATTAAACCTTTCATTTATTTATTTGTATCCTCAAATACACAAGTAGGCCTAACTATAATTAAAAAAAAAAAAAAAAAAAAAAAAATATATATATATATATATATATATATATATATATATATATATATAATACGTTTGATGCTTGCTGTAATCGATAAAAGCCTATTTAGAGAAGATCTAGTGGCCAGCTGCCTAAACTATAATCGATATCATAAACTGGGTGGTTCGAGCCCCTGAATGCTGATTGGCTGACTGTCATGGAATATCAGACCATATACCACTGGTATGACAAAACATGTATTTTGACTGGTCTAATTACGTTGGTAACCTGTTTATAATAGCAATAAAGCACCTCCCGGGTTTATGATTCATGGCCAATATACCACGGCTATGGGCTGTTTCCAGAAATAAGAACAGCCCTTAGCCTTTGGCCAGCCCTTGGCCATATACCACACCTCCTCGGGTGTACGCACACACCTTTAGGCGCAGCATGGGGGGGGGTCTAACTTGGCCACATCTACTCCATTCATAGATGCTAACTGCTTTAGCGCCTGACTGATAGTCAGAAGATGTGTCGTGAATCCGGATGGCCAGATGACTAGCAACAATGACAAGAAGCTGACATGAGGGGAATCGTAGGTGGTTTGTTTCAGCTAGTTGTCTCCAACAGAGGGGACTGTGGACCTTTCTCTCTCTCTCTCTCTCTCTCTCTCTCTCTCTCTCTCTCTCTCTCTCTCTCTCTCTCCCCCTCTCTCTCTCCCCCTCTCTCTCTCTCTCTCTCTCTCTCTCTCTCTATCTCCCCCTCTCTCTCTCTCTCTCTCTCTCTCTCTCTCTCTCTCTCTCTCTCCCCCCCTTAGTATGTTTGTACATTAGTCAGTCACATGTGATATCTCAGACAGCATTGGTCCAACCCATAGCCATAGAGAAATCCAATTTATCATAGAGATCCGGTGTTTACAACATGACCCTAATTGTCCCCAAGGGGATTAGCTATAGTCATTAACTGAAATGTGTTAGTCACACGCAATATCTCAATTGGCCCAAGGGGGAGAGGGGGCTGTGTCATTCGTGGGGAACGACATTACTGTTGCCTTGTTTTATCTTCTTTAATTATTATATTTTTTTCAATTAATAAAAATAATATCTTCTTCATTTATCTTCTTGTTCCTGTATTTAATTTTTTTTTTAAACTGATGTCACATCTCTGCTAATATGGCTCAAATTCTCAAACTAGCCAACAACTGTAATGATGTATTAGCTAGCCAACAACTGTAATGATGTTGTATTAGCTAGCCAACACCTGTAATGATGATGTATTAGCTAGCCAACCACTGTAATGATGATGTATTAGCTAGCCAACCACTGTAATGATGATGTATTAGCTAGCCAACCACTGTAATGATGATGTATTAGCTAGCCAACAACTGTAATGATGATGTATTAGCTAGCCAACCACTGTAATGATGATGTATTAGCTAGCCAACCACTGTAATGATGATGTATTAGCTAGCCAACCACTGTAATGATGATGTATTAGCTAGCCAACAACTGTAATGATGTATTAGCTAGCCAACCACTGTAATGATGATGTATTAGCTAGCCAACCACTGTAATGATGATGTATTAGCTAGCCAACAACTGTAATGATGTATTAGCTAGCCAACCACTGTAATGATGATGTATTAGCTAGCCAACCACTGTAATGATGATGTATTAGCTAGCCAACAACTGTAATGATGTATTAGCTAGCCAACAACTGAAATGATGTATTAGCTAGCCAACAACTGTAATGATGATGTATTAGCTAGCCAACAACTGTAATGATGTATTAGCTAGCCAACAACTGTAATGATGTATTAGCTAGCCAACACCTGTAATGATGATGTATTAGCTAGCCAACCACTGTAATGATGTATTAGCTAGCCAACACCTGTAATGATGATGTATTAGCTAGCCAACCACTGTAATGATGTATTAGCTAGCCAACCACTGTAATGATGATGTATTAGCTAGCCAACAACTGTAATGATGTATTAGCTAGCCAACAACTGTAATGATGTTGTATTAGCTAGCCAACAACTGTAATGATGTATGAGCTAGCCAACAACTGTAATGATGTATTAGCTAGCCAACAACTGTAATTATGATGTATTAGCTAGCCAACAGCTGTAATGATGTTGTATTAGCTAGCCAACAACTGTAATGATGTTGTATTAGCTAGCCAACAACTGTAATGATGTTGTATTAGCTAATAAAGTAGTTAGTTGATATCAGACATTACCTGTCTATAATAAAGTAGTTAGTTGATATCAGACATTACCTGTCTATAATAAAGTAGTTGATATCAAACATTACCTGTCTATAATAAAGTAGTTAGTTGATATCAGACATTACCTGTCTATAATAAAGTAGTTAGTTGATATCAGACATTACCTGTCTATAATAAAGTAGTTAGTTGATATCAGACATTACCTGTCTATAATAAAGTAGTTAGTTGATATCAGACATTACCTGTCTATAATAAAGTAGTTAGTTGATATCAGACATTACCCGTCTATAATAAAGTAGTTAGTTGATATCAGACATTACCTGTCTATAATAAAGTAGTTAGTTGATATCAGACATTACCTGTCTATAATAAAGTAGTTAGTTGATATCAGACATTACCTGTCTATAATAAAGTAGTTAGTTGATATCAGACATTACCTGTCTATAATAAAGTAGTTAGTTGATATCAGACATTACCTGTCTATAATAAAGTAGTTAGTTGATATCAGACATTACCTGTCTATAATAAAGTAGTTAGTTGATATCAGACATTACCTGTCTATAATAAAGTAGTTAGTTGATATCAGACATTACCTGTCTATAATAAAGTAGTTAGTTGATATCAGACATTACCTGTCTATAATAAAGTAGTTGATATCAGACATTACCCGTCTATAATAAAGTAGTTAGTTGATATCAGACATTACCCGTCTATAATAAAGTAGTTAGTTGATATCAGACATTACCCGTCTATAATAAAGTAGTTAGTTGACATCAGACATTACCTGTCTATAATAAAGTAGTTAGTTGATATCAGACATTACCTGTCTATAATAAAGTAGTTAGTTGATATCAGACATTACCTGTCTATAATAAAGTAGTTAGTTGATATCAGACATTACCCGTCTATAATAAAGTAGTTAGTTGATATCAGACATTACCTGTCTATAATAAAGTAGTTGATATCAGACATTACCTGTCTATAATAAAGTAGTTAGTTGATATAAGACATTACCTGTCTATAATAAAGTAGTTAGTTGATATCAGACATTACCTGTCTATAATAAAGTAGTTGATATCAGACATTACCTGTCTATAATAAAGTAGTTAGTTGATATCAGACATTACCTGTCTATAATAAAGTAGTTAGTTGATATCAGACATTACACTCTGAAAGTCATATCAGAGAACGATCTTGACCAAGGCCTACACATGTTTTTAGGATGCAGAAGAAGGGAAAAGAGACTGAAACAGCTCAGCCTGCAAGAAGCCAGACCCCAACAGTTTCCAAGGATGAAATCGCCCTGTAAGTCAATTAATTTGCCTTTAATCAGTTGAATCGCCCTGTAAGTCAATTAATTTGCCTTTAATCAGTTGAATCGCCCTGTAAGTCAATTCATTTGCCTTTAATCAGTTGAATCGCCCTGTAAGTCAATTCATTTGCCTTTAATCAGTTGAATCGCCCTGTAAGTCAATTCATTTGCCTTTAATCAGTTGAATCGCCCTGTAAGTCAATTCATTTGCCTTTAATCAGTTGAATCGCCCTGTAAGTCAATTCATTTGCCTTTAATCAGTTGAATCGTCTTGTAAGTCAATTCATTTGTTTATTATGTGTGTAGGTCTGAGCACTTCGCTGCTCAGCTCAATTCAGTGCAGTTTACACGTTCACCAGTAGAGGTCACCACAGACCAATGCTGGGTGATTGTCTACTTCACTTTAAAGCCATGTTCTTCTGTCTGTCCACGACTGCCATCAACTAAAGGTAGTGATGGGGGAAACAAAGCTTCCTGAAGCATTGAGGCTTTTCAGCCAATTGGGTAAAAAATAAAATAAAATAAAAGGTTTAATTTCCCTAGGTTTCATTATCCGGTTACAGTGCACTTTAGTGACATCTGCTGGTCAGCGATAAATAGCAACGTGTGATTCGTAGTTTTTTCCCCATGCTGATATTATCAAAACTCCGAAGCGCAGCGCTAAACTGTTGGTTTTAGTAGCCTGTAGTTAGTTGGATTGCCAGGTTAGTAGCCTGTAGTCTGTTGGATTACCAGGTTAGTAGCCTATAGTCAGTTGGATTACACTCTAACCACTAGGCTACCCTACCGCCTCTACACTCTAACCACTAGGCTACCCTGCCGCCTCTACACTCTAACCTCTAGGCTACCCTGCCGCCTATACACTCTAACCACTAGGCTACCCTGCCGCCTCTACACTCTAACCTCTAGGCTACCCTACCGCCTCTACACTCTAACCACTAGGCTACCCTACCGCCTCTACACTCTAACCTCTAGGCTACCCTACCGCCTCTACACTCTAACCACTAGGCTACCCTACCGCCTCTACACTCTAACCACTAGGCTACCCTGCCGCCTCTAAACTCTAACCACTAGGCTACCCTGCCGCCTCTACACTCTAACCACTAGGCCACCCTACCGCCTCTACACTCTAACCTCTAGGCTACCCTACCGCCTCTACACTCTAACCACTAGGCTACCCTACCGCCTCTACACTCTAACCTCTAGGCTACCCTGCCTTGAATTGAGATTCGACCTCACGTCCCTGAAAGTTCCAGAGTTGCCCACTCTACCTGCTGAGCTGTGTAGAAAATCCTAACTAGATGTATAAGTATGGTATCCAGTCACTAGGTAACTAGATTCCAGTACAGGTGGGTGTTTGAAAGCAGCAACAGGAAGTTGTTCTTCAATGTTTTTGTTGTTTTTTTTGTTCAGGTTTTAAATCTTCTCTGTCTGTTGTCAGGTTCCGTAACAGCGTGAGACAGAACGCCTGTGTAGAGATGCTGCGTGGAGGGTTCCACAGGTCAGAAACACACACAAGCACACACAAGCACACACACACACACACACACACACGCACACGCACGCACGCACGTACGCACACACACACACACACACTTCATAACTAATTTGACATACACATTTCATAACTAAACACAGGTACACACTTCATAACTAATTAAACACAGGTACACACTTCATAACTAAACTGTCTCCCTCTCTCTTTCTGTCTGTCTGTCTCTCTCTGTCTGTCTCTCTCTCTCTCTCTCTCTCTCTCTCTCTCTCTCTCTCTCTCTTTCTGTATCTCTCTTTCTCACTCTCTCTCCCTCTCTCTCTCTCATCCCTCTCCCTCGCTCTCTGTCATCCGTCTCCCTCTCTCTGTCATCCGTCTCCCTCTCTCTCATCCGTCTCCCTCTCTCCCTCTCTCTCTCTCTCTCTCTATCTCTCTCTCTCTCTCGCTCTCTCTCTCTCTCTCTCACTTCTCCAGGTCATTCTCTGAGCTATTCTCTCTGCTACAGCGCTGGAAGGAGATCAGGTTAGCAGCAGGTCCTGGATCAGCTATCTGGCAGCATAAATCACTGGAGGAGCAGCCAGCCAAACTACACACCCTACAACACTACCTGACTAAGGCTGAGACAGCTCTCAGAGCAGGTAGACACTACGACACTACCTGACTAAGGCTGAGACAGCTCTCAGAGCAGGTAGACACTACGACACTACCTGACTAAGGCTGAGACAGCTCTCAGAGCAGGTAGACACTACCTGACTAAGGCTGAGACAGCTCTCAGAGCAGGTAGACACTACGACACTACCTGACTAAGGCTGAGACAGCTCTCAGAGCAGGTAGATACTACGACACTACCTGACTAAGGCTGAGACAGCTCTCAGAGCAGGTAGACACTACGACACTACCTGACTAAGGCTGAGACAGCTCTCAGAGCAGGTAGACACTACGACACTACCTGACTAAGGCTGAGACAGCTCTCAGAGCAGGTAGATACTACGACACTACCTGACTAAGGCTGAGACAGCTCTCAGAGCAGGTAGACACTACGACACTACCTGACTAAGGCTGAGACAGCTCTCAGAGCAGGTAGACACTACGACACTACCTGACTAAGACTGAGACAGCTCTCAGAGCAGGTAGACACTACGACACTACCTGACTAAGGCTGAGACAGCTCTCAGAGCAGGTAGATACTACGACACTACCTGACTAAGGCTGAGACAGCTCTCAGAGCAGGTAGATACTACGACACTACCTGACTAAGGCTGAGACAGCTCTCAGAGCAGGTAGATACTACGACACTACCTGACTAAGGCTGAGACAGCTCTCAGAGCAGGTAGACACTACCTGACTAAGGCTGAGACAGCTCTCAGAGCAGGTAGATACTACGACACTACCTGACTAAGGCTGAGACAGCTCTCAGAGCAGGTAGACACTATCTGACTAAGGCTGAGACAGCTCTCAGAGCAGGTAGATACTACGACACTACCTGACTAAGGCTGAGACAGCTCTCAGAGCAGGTAGACACTACCTGACTAAGGCTGAGACAGCTCTCAGAGCAGGTAGACACTACGACACTACCTGACTAAGGCTGAGACAGCTCTCAGAGCAGGTAGATACTACGACACTACCTGACTAAGGCTGAGACAGCTCTCAGAGCAGGTAGACACTACGACACTACCTGACTAAGGCTGAGACAGCTCTCAGAGCAGGTAGACACAACGACACTACCTGACTAAGGCTGAGACAGCTCTCAGAGCAGGTAGATACTACCTGACTAAGGCTGAGACAGCTCTCAGAGCAGGTAGACACTACGACACTACCTGACTAAGGCTGAGACAGCTCTCAGAGCAGGTAGATACTACGACACTACCTGACTAAGGCTGAGACAGCTCTCAGAGCAGGTAGATACTACCTGACTAAGGCTGAGACAGCTCTCAGAGCAGGTAAACACTACGACACTACCTGACTAAGGCTGAGACAGCTCTCAGAGCAGGTAGACACTACGACACTACCTGACTAAGGCTGAGACAGCTCTCAGAGCAGGTAGACACTACGACACTACCTGACTAAGGCTGAGACAGCTCTCAGAGCAGGTAGACACTACCTGACTAAGGCTGAGACAGCTCTCAGAGCAGGTAGACACTACGACACTACCTGACTAAGACTGAGACAGCTCTCAGAGCAGGTAGACACTACGACACTACCTGACTAAGGCTGAGACAGCTCTCAGAGCAGGTAGACACTACCTGACTAAGGCTGAGACAGCTCTCAGAACAGGTAGACACTACGACACTACCTGACTAAGACTGAGACAGCTCTCAGAGCAGGTAGACACTACGACACTACCTGACTAAGGCTGAGACAGGTCTCAGAGCAGGTAGACACTACGACACTACCTGACTAAGACTGAGACAGCTCTCAGAGCAGGTAGACACTACGACACTACCTGACTAAGGCTGAGACAGCTCTCAGAGCAGGTAGACACTACGACACTACCTGACTAAGGCTGAGACAGCTCTCAGAGCAGGTAGATACTACGACACTACCTGACTAAGGCTGAGACAGCTCTCAGAGCAGGTAGATACTACGACACTACCTGACTAAGGCTGAGACAGCTCTCAGAGCAGGTAGATACTACGACACTACCTGACTAAGACTGAGACAGCTCTCAGAGCAGGTAGACACTACGACACTACCTGACTAAGGCTGAGACAGCTCTCAGAGCAGGTAGACACTACGACACTACCTGACTAAGGCTGAGACAGCTCTCAGAGCAGGTAGATACTACGACACTACCTGACTAAGGCTGAGACAGCTCTCAGAGCAGGTAGACACTACGATACTACCTGACCAAGGCTGAGACAGCTCTCAGAGCAGGTAGATACTACGACACTACCTGACTAAGGCTGAGACAGCTCTCAGAGCAGGTAGACACTACCTCACTAAGGCTGAGACAGCTCTCAGAGCAGGTAGATACTACGACACTACCTGACTAAGGCTGAGACAGCTCTCAGAGCAGGTTGATACTACGACACTACCTGACTAAGGCTGAGACAGCTCTCAGAGCAGGTAGACACTACGACACTACCTGACTAAGACTGAGACAGCTCTCAGAGCAGGTAGACACTACGACACTACCTGACTAAGGCTGAGACAGGTCTCAGAGCAGGTAGACACTACGACACTACCTGACTAAGACTGAGACAGCTCTCAGAGCAGGTAGACACTACGACACTACCTGACTAAGGCTGAGACAGCTCTCAGAGCAGGTAGATACTACGACACTACCTGACTAAGGCTGAGACAGCTCTCAGAGCAGGTAGATACTACGACACTACCTGACTAAGGCTGAGACAGCTCTCAGAGCAGGTAGACACTACGACACTACCTGACTAAGGCTGAGACAGCTCTCAGAGCAGGTAGATACTACGACACTACCTGACTAAGGCTGAGACAGCTCTCAGAGCAGGTAGATACTACCTGACTAAGGCTGAGACAGCTCTCAGAGCAGGTAAACACTACGACACTACCTGACTAAGGCTGAGACAGCTCTCAGAGCAGGTAGACACTACGACACTACCTGACTAAGGCTGAGACAGCTCTCAGAGCAGGTAGACACTACGACACTACCTGACTAAGGCTGAGACAGCTCTCAGAGCAGGTAGACACTACCTGACTAAGGCTGAGACAGCTCTCAGAGCAGGTAGACACTACGACACTACCTGACTAAGACTGAGACAGCTCTCAGAGCAGGTAGACACTACGACACTACCTGACTAAGGCTGAGACAGCTCTCAGAGCAGGTAGACACTACCTGACTAAGGCTGAGACAGCTCTCAGAGCAGGTAGACACTACGACACTACCTGACTAAGACTGAGACAGCTCTCAGAGCAGGTAGACACTACGACACTACCTGACTAAGGCTGAGACAGGTCTCAGAGCAGGTAGACACTACGACACTACCTGACTAAGACTGAGACAGCTCTCAGAGCAGGTAGACACTACGACACTACCTGACTAAGGCTGAGACAGCTCTCAGAGCAGGTAGATACTACGACACTACCTGACTAAGGCTGAGACAGCTCTCAGAGCAGGTAGATACTACGACACTACCTGACTAAGGCTGAGACAGCTCTCAGAGCAGGTAGATACTACGACACTACCTGACTAAGACTGAGACAGCTCTCAGAGCAGGTAGACACTACGACACTACCTGACTAAGGCTGAGACAGCTCTCAGAGCAGGTAGACACTACGACACTACCTGACTAAGGCTGAGACAGCTCTCAGAGCAGGTAGATACTACGACACTACCTGACTAAGGCTGAGACAGCTCTCAGAGCAGGTAGACACTACGATACTACCTGACCAAGGCTGAGACAGCTCTCAGAGCAGGTAGATACTACGACACTACCTGACTAAGGCTGAGACAGCTCTCAGAGCAGGTAGACACTACCTCACTAAGGCTGAGACAGCTCTCAGAGCAGGTAGATACTACGACACTACCTGACTAAGGCTGAGACAGCTCTCAGAGCAGGTTGATACTACGACACTACCTGACTAAGGCTGAGACAGCTCTCAGAGCAGGTAGACACTACGACACTACCTGACTAAGACTGAGACAGCTCTCAGAGCAGGTAGACACTACGACACTACCTGACTAAGGCTGAGACAGGTCTCAGAGCAGGTAGACACTACGACACTACCTGACTAAGACTGAGACAGCTCTCAGAGTAGGTAGACACTACGACACTACCTGACTAAGGCTGAGACAGCTCTCAGAGCAGGTAGATACTACGACACTACCTGACTAAGGCTGAGACAGCTCTCAGAACAGGTAGATACTACGACACTACCTGACTAAGGCTGAGACAGCTCTCAGAGCAGGTAGATACTACGACACTACCTGACTAAGGCTGAGACAGCTCTCAGAGCAGGTAGACACTACGACACTACCTGACTAAGGCTGAGACAGCTCTCAGAGCAGGTAGATACTACGACACTACCTGACTAAGGCTGAGACAGCTCTCAGAGCAGGTAGATACTACGACACTACCTGACTAAGGCTGAGACAGCTCTCAGAGCAGGTAGACACTACGATACTACCTGACCAAGGCTGAGACAGCTCTCAGAGCAGGTAGATACTACGACACTACCTGACTAAGGCTGAGACAGCTCTCAGAGCAGGTAGACACTACCTCACTAAGGCTGAGACAGCTCTCAGAGCAGGTAGATACTACGACACTACCTGACTAAGGCTGAGACAGCTCTCAGAGCAGGTAGATACTACGACACTACCTGACTAAGGCTGAGACAGCTCTCAGAGCAGGTAGACACTATCTGACTAAGGCTGAGACAGCTCTCAGAGCAGGTAGACACTACGACACTACCTGACTAAGGCTGAGACAGCTCTCAGAGCAGGTAGATACTACCTGACTAAGGCTGAGACAGCTCTCAGAGCAGGTAGACACTACGACACTACCTGACTAAGGCTGAGACAGCTCTCAGAGCAGGTAGACACTACGACACTACCTGACTAAGACTGAGACAGCTCTCAGATTAGGTAGATACTACGACACTACCTGACTAAGGCTGAGACAGCTCTCAGAGCAGGTAGATACTACCTGACTAAGACTGAGACAGCTCTCAGAACAGGTAGACACTACGACACTACCTCACTGAGGCTGAGACAGCTCTCAGAGCAGGTAGACACTACGACACTACCTGACTAAGGCTGAGACAGCTCTCAGAGCAGGTAGATACTACGACACTACCTGACTAAGGCTGAGACAGCTCTCAGAGCAGGTAGACACTACGACACTACCTGACTAAGGCTGAGACAGCTCTCAGAGCAGGTAGACACTACGACACTACCTGACTAAGGCTGAGACAGCTCTCAGAGCAGGTAGACACTACCTGACTAAGGCTGAGACAGCTCTCAGAGCAGGTAGACACTACGACACTACCTGACTAAGGCTGAGACAGCTCTCAGAGCAGGTAGATACTACGACACTACCTGACTAAGGCTGAGACAGCTCTCAGAGCAGGTAGACACTACCTCACTAAGGCTGAGACAGCTCTCAGAGCAGGTAGATACTACGACACTACCTGACTAAGGCTGAGACAGCTCTCAGAGCAGGTAGATACTACGACACTACCTGACTAAGGCTGAGACAGCTCTCAGAGCAGGTAGACACTATCTGACTAAGGCTGAGACAGCTCTCAGAGCAGGTAGACACTACGACACTACCTGACTAAGGCTGAGACAGCTCTCAGAGCAGGTAGATACTACCTGACTAAGGCTGAGACAGCTCTCAGAGCAGGTAGACACTACGACACTACCTGACTAAGGCTGAGACAGCTCTCAGAGCAGGTAGACACTACGACACTACCTGACTAAGACTGAGACAGCTCTCAGAGCAGGTAGATACTACGACACTACCTGACTAAGGCTGAGACAGCTCTCAGAGCAGGTAGATACTACCTGACTAAGACTGAGACAGCTCTCAGAACAGGTAGACACTACGACACTACCTCACTGAGGCTGAGACAGCTCTCAGAGCAGGTAGACACTACGACACTACCTGACTAAGGCTGAGACAGCTCTCAGAGCAGGTAGATACTACGACACTACCTGACTAAGGCTGAGACAGCTCTCAGAGCAGGTAGACACTACGACACTACCTGACTAAGGCTGAGACAGCTCTCAGAGCAGGTAGACACTACGACACTACCTGACTAAGGCTGAGACAGCTCTCAGAGCAGGTAGACACTACCTGACTAAGGCTGAGACAGCTCTCAGAGCAGGTAGACACTACGACACTACCTGACTAAGACTGAGACAGCTCTCAGAGCAGGTAGACAATACGACACTACCTGACTAAGGCTGAGACAGCTCTCAGAGCAGGTAGACACTATCTGACTAAGGCTGAGACAGCTCTCAGAGCAGGTAGACACTACGACACTACCTGACTAAGGCTGAGACAGCTCTCAGAGCAGGTAGATACTACCTGACTAAGGCTGAGACAGCTCTCAGAGCAGGTAGACACTACGACACTACCTGACTAAGGCTGAGACAGCTCTCAGAGCAGGTAGACACTACGACACTACCTGACTAAGACTGAGACAGCTCTCAGAGCAGGTAGATACTACGACACTACCTGACTAAGGCTGAGACAGCTCTCAGAGCAGGTAGATACTACCTGACTAAGACTGAGACAGCTCTCAGAACAGGTAGACACTACGACACTACCTCACTGAGGCTGAGACAGCTCTCAGAGCAGGTAGACACTACGACACTACCTGACTAAGGCTGAGACAGCTCTCAGAGCAGGTAGATACTACGACACTACCTGACTAAGGCTGAGACAGCTCTCAGAGCAGGTAGACACTACGACACTACCTGACTAAGGCTGAGACAGCTCTCAGAGCAGGTAGACACTACGACACTACCTGACTAAGGCTGAGACAGCTCTCAGAGCAGGTAGACACTACCTGACTAAGGCTGAGACAGCTCTCAGAGCAGGTAGACACTACGACACTACCTGACTAAGGCTGAGACAGCTCTCAGAGCAGGTAGATACTACGACACTACCTGACTAAGGCTGAGACAGCTCTCAGAGCAGGTAGACACTACCTCACTAAGGCTGAGACAGCTCTCAGAGCAGGTAGATACTACGACACTACCTGACTAAGGCTGAGACAGCTCTCAGAGCAGGTAGATACTACGACACTACCTGACTAAGGCTGAGACAGCTCTCAGAGCAGGTAGACACTATCTGACTAAGGCTGAGACAGCTCTCAGAGCAGGTAGACACTACGACACTACCTGACTAAGGCTGAGACAGCTCTCAGAGCAGGTAGATACTACCTGACTAAGGCTGAGACAGCTCTCAGAGCAGGTAGACACTACGACACTACCTGACTAAGGCTGAGACAGCTCTCAGAGCAGGTAGACACTACGACACTACCTGACTAAGACTGAGACAGCTCTCAGAGCAGGTAGATACTACGACACTACCTGACTAAGGCTGAGACAGCTCTCAGAGCAGGTAGATACTACGACACTACCTGACTAAGGCTGAGACAGCTCTCAGAGCAGGTAGACACTACGACACTACCTGACTAAGGCTGAGACAGCTCTCAGAGCAGGTAGACACTACGACACTACCTGACTAAGGCTGAGACAGCTCTCAGAGCAGGTAGACACTACCTGACTAAGGCTGAGACAGCTCTCAGAGCAGGTAGACACTACGACACTACCTGACTAAGACTGAGACAGCTCTCAGAGCAGGTAGACAATACGACACTACCTGACTAAGGCTGAGACAGGTCTCAGAGCAGGTAGACACTACGACACTACCTGACTAAGACTGAGACAGCTCTCAGAGCAGGTAGACACTACGACACTACCTGACTAAGGCTGAGACAGTTCTCAGAGCAGGTAGATACTACGACACTACCTGACTAAGGCTGAGACAGCTCTCAGAGCAGGTAGATACTACGACACTACCTGACTAAGGCTGAGACAGCTCTCAGAGCAGGTAGATACTACGACACTACCCGACTAAGGCTGAGACAGCTCTCAGAGCAGGTAGACACTACGACACTACCTGACTAAGGCTGAGACAGCTCTCAGAGCAGGTAGATACTACGACACTACCTGACTAAGGCTGAGACAGCTCTCAGAGCAGGTAGATACTACGACACTACCTGACTAAGGCTGAGAGAGCTCTCAGAGCAGGTAGACACTACGATACTACCTGACCAAGGCTGAGACAGCTCTCAGAGCAGGTAGATACTACGACACTACCTGACTAAGGCTGAGACAGCTCTCAGAGCAGGTAGACACTACCTCACTAAGGCTGAGACAGCTCTCAGAGCAGGTAGATACTACGACACTACCTGACTAAGGCTGAGACAGCTCTCAGAGCAGGTAGACACTACGGCACTACCTGACTAAGGCTGAGACAGCTCTCAGAGCAGGTAGATACTACCTGACTAAGGCTGAGACAGCTCTCAGAGCAGGTAGACACTACGACACTACCTGACTAAGGCTGAGACAGCTCTCAGAGCAGGTAGACACTACGACACTACCTGACTAAGGCTGAGACAGCTCTCAGAGCAGGTAGACACTACGACACTACCTGACTAAGGCTGAGACAGCTCTCAGAGCAGGTAGATACTACGACACTACCTGACTAAGGCTGAGACAGCTCTCAGAGCAGGTAGATACTACCTGACTAAGGCTGAGACAGCTCTCAGAGCAGGTAGACACTACGACACTACCTGACTAAGGCTGAGACAGCTCTCAGAGCAGGTAGACACTACCTGACTAAGGCTGAGACAGCTCTCAGAGCAGGTAGACACTACGACACTACCTGACTAAGGCTGAGACAGCTCTCAGAGCAGGTAGATACTACGACACTACCTGACTAAGGCTGAGACAGCTCTCAGAGCAGGTAGACACTACCTGACTAAGGCTGAGACAGCTCTCAGAGCAGGTAGATACTACGACACTACCTGACTAAAGCTGAGACAGCTCTCAGAGCAGGTAGACACTACAACACTACCTGACTAAGGCTGAGACAGCTCTCAGAGCAGGTAGACACTACGACACTACCTGACTAAGGCTGAGACAGCTCTCAGAGCAGGTAGACACTACGACACTACCTGACTAAGGCTGAGACAGCTCTCAGAGCAGGTAGATACTACGACACTACCTGACTAAGGCTGAGACAGCTCTCAGAGCAGGTAGACACTACGACACTACCTGACTAAGGCTGAGACAGCTCTCAGAGCAGGTAGACACTACGACACTACCTGACTAAGGCTGAGACAGCTCTCAGAGCAGGTAGACACTACGACACTACCTGACTAAGGCTGAGACAGCTCTCAGAGCAGGTAGATACTACGACACTACCTGACTAAGGCTGAGACAGCTCTCAGAGCAGGTAGACACTACCTGACTAAGGCTGAGACAGCTCTCAGAGCAGGTAGACACTACGACACTACCTGACTAAGGCTGAGACAGCTCTCAGAGCAGGTAGACACTACGACACTACCTGACTAAGGCTGAGACAGCTCTCAGAGCAGGTAGACACTACCTGACTAAGGCTGAGACAGCTCTCAGAGCAGGTAGACACTACGACACTACCTGACTAAGGCTGAGACAGCTCTCAGAGCAGGTAGACACTACGACACTACCTGACTAAGACTGAGACAGCTCTCAGAGCAGGTAGACACTACGACACTACCTGACTAAGGCTGAGACAGGTCTCAGAGCAGGTAGACACTACGACACTACCTGACTAAGGCTGAGACAGCTCTCAGAGCAGGTAGACACTACGACACTACCTGACTAAGGCTGAGACAGCTCTCAGAGCAGGTAGATACTACCTGACTAAGGCTGAGACAGCTCTCAGAGCAGGTAGACACTACGACACTACCTGACTAAGGCTGAGACAGCTCTCAGAGCAGGTAGACACTACGACACTACCTGACTAAGGCTGAGACAGCTCTCAGAGCAGGTAGACACTACGACACTACCTGACTAAGGCTGAGACAGCTCTCAGAGCAGGTAGATACTACGACACTACCTGACTAAGGCTGAGACAGCTCTCAGAGCAGGTAGATACTACCTGACTAAGGCTGAGACAGCTCTCAGAGCAGGTAGACACTACGACACTACCTGACTAAGGCTGAGACAGCTCTCAGAGCAGGTAGACACTACCTGACTAAGGCTGAGACAGCTCTCAGAGCAGGTAGACACTACGACACTACCTGACTAAGGCTGAGACAGCTCTCAGAGCAGGTAGATAGTACGACACTACCTGACTAAGGCTGAGACAGCTCTCAGAGCAGGTAGACACTACCTGACTAAGGCTGAGACAGCTCTCAGAGCAGGTAGATACTACGACACTACCTGACTAAGGCTGAGACAGCTCTCAGAGCAGGTAGACACTACTACACTACCTGACTAAGGCTGAGACAGCTCTCAGAGCAGGTAGACACTACGACACTACCTGACTAAGGCTGAGACAGCTCTCAGAGCAGGTAGATACTACGACACTACCTGACTAAGGCTGAGACAGCTCTCAGAGCAGGTAGACACTATCTGACTAAGGCTGAGACAGCTCTCAGAGCAGGTAGACACTACGACACTACCTGACTAAGGCTGAGACAGCTCTCAGAGCAGGTAGACACTACGACACTACCTGACTAAGGCTGAGACAGCTCTCAGAGCAGGTAGACACTACGACACTACCTGACTAAGGCTGAGACAGCTCTCAGAGCAGGTAGATACTACCTGACTAAGGCTGAGACAGCTCTCAGAGCAGGTAGACACTACGACACTACCTGACTAAGGCTGAGACAGCTCTCAGAGCAGGTAGACACTACCTGACTAAGGCTGAGACAGCTCTCAGAGCAGGTAGACACTACCTGACTAAGGCTGAGACAGCTCTCAGAGCAGGTAGACACTACGACACTACCTGACTAAGGCTGAGACAGCTCTCAGAGCAGGTAGATACTACGACACTACCTGACTAAGGCTGAGACAGCTCTCAGAGCAGGTAGACACTACGACACTACCTGACTAAGGCTGAGACGGCTCTCAGAGCAGGTAGACACTACGACACTACCTGACCCAACGCTGGTAACCTCTAGGCTACCTGGTGCAGATTGAACCCGTAAGTCACCGTTCAGACTAAACGTGTGTGTATCTCTACTCTGCCAGGTGCGTGGAGTGCTGTGTACGACCAGCAGGTGTTTTTGGCCCAGTACTTCAGAGAGCCAGAGGACAGGTGGTTGTCCTGCCACTTCTACCAGACCAGCCTGAACTCGGCCCGCAGGGTCAAGATAGATGGAGGGAGGAAGGAGGCTGAGGCTTTAGCTAACATGGGACAAGTCTACATGGAGCAAGGTAACACACACACACACACATGGAACAAGATAATACACACACACACACACACACACATGGAACAAGGTAATACACACACACACACACACACACACATACACATGGAACAAGATAATACACACATGGAACAAGATAATACACACATGCAGGGTGTAGATACTGTAGCTGGAGGAAGGAGGCTGAGACAGGTCTAAATGGACATTAATGTCTCATCTCCGTCTCTCTCTCCCCCTTTCCCCCTCTCTCTCTCTCTCTCTCTCCCCCCTTCTCTCTCTCTCTCTCTCTCTCCCCCTTCTCTCTCTCTCTCTCTCTCTCTCTCTCTCTCTCCCCCCTTCTCTCTCTCTCCCTCCCCCCTCTCCCCCCTCTCTCTCCCCCCTCTCTCCCTCTCCCCCCCTCTCTCTCTCCCCCCTCTCTCTCCTCCCCCCCCTCTCTCCCTCTCCCCCCCCCTCTCTCTCCCCCCCTCTCTCTCTCCTCCCCCCTCTCTCCCTCCCCCTCTCTCCCTCTCCCCCCCTCTCTCCCTCTCCCCCCCTCTCTCTCCCTCTCCCCCTCCTCTCTCTCCTCCCCCCTCTCTCCCTCTCCCCCCTCTCTCCTCCCTCCCCCCCTCTCTCCCTCTCCCCCCCTCTCCCTCTCCCCCCCTCTCTCTCCCCCCTCTCTCTCTCTCTCTCTCCCCCCTCTCTCTCCTCCCACCCTCTCTCTCCCTCTCCCCCCTTCTCCCCCTCCCCCCCCCCCCCCTCCCCCTCTCTCCCTCTAGGTCAGTTAGACAGTGCCAGGGAGCAGTATGAGTGTTTCTACCAGCTGACAGCAGGGCGGGCATGGCGCAGCGAGGGGGGCAGGTCTCTCCACTGCCAGGCCTGTGAGGGTCTCTGGAGGGTGTACACCCAGCTGGCAGACAGACCACTACAGGCTAACGACTACAGAGCTGCTATAGACACGCTGAGCAAGGCCTTCCAGATGGCCAAGGAAGGTGAGGGAGACCAGTGTGTGGCTTTACAAATAAAACTCACTAAATGTTCTCATTCAATCAATACATGTCTGTCTGTCTGTCTGTCTGTCTGTCTGTCTGTCTGTCTGTCTGTCTCCTCTAGCTGGAGACCATAGAATCGAGGGGGAGGCGGCCTACCGTGTGGGTCTGGCCTATCAGTGTGTCGGCGACCAGGTACCTCTAAATCAGTGTTTCCCAACTCCAGTCCTCACGTCCTCCCAACAGCCCAACTCCAGTCTTACCAACAGCCCAACTCCAGTCCCCCCAACAGCCCAACTCCAGTCCTCCCAACAGCCCAACTCCAGTCCTCCAGGCCTCCAGTCATCCAGTCCTCCCAACTGCCCAACTCCAGGTCTCCAGTCCTCCAGGCCTCCAGTCCTCCCAACAGCCTAACTCTAGTCCTCCAGGCCTCCAGTCCTCCAGTCCTCTTGTTGGGGGGACTGGAGGACTGGAGTTGGGCTGTTGGGTGGACTGGAGTTGGGCTGTTGGGTGGACTGGAGTTGGGCTGTTGGGTGGACTGGAGTTGGGCTGTTGGGTGGACTGGAGTTGGGCTGTTGGGAAGACTGGAGTTGGGCTGTTGGGTGGACTGGAGGACTGGAGTTGGGCTTTTGGGGGAACTGGAGGACTGGAGTTGGGCTGTTGGGTGGACTGGAGTTGGGCTGTTGGGTGGACTGGAGTTGGGCTGTTGGTAAGACTGGAGTTGGGCTGTTGGGTGGACTGGAGTTGGGCTGTTGGGGGGACTGGAGTTGGGCTGTTGGGTGGACTGGAGTTGGGCTGTTGGGAAGACTGGAGTTGGGCTGTTGGGAAGACTGGAGTTGGGCTGTTGGGGGACTGGAGTTGGGCTGTTGGGAAGACTGGAGTTGGGCTGTTGGGAAGACTGGAGTTGGGCTTTTGGGGGGACTGGAGTTGGGCTGTTGGGTGGACTGGAGTTGGTCTGTTAGGGGGACTGGAGTTGGGCTGTTGGGAGGACTGGAGTTGGGCTGTTGGGGGGACTGGAGTTGGGCTGTTGGGGGGACTGGAGTTGGGCTGTTGGGGGGACTGGAGTTGGGCTGTTGGGAAGACTGGAGTTGGGCTGTTGGGGGACTGGAGTTGGGCTGTTGGGAAGACTGGAGTTGGGCTGTTGGGAAGACTGGAGTTGGGCTTTTGGGGGGACTGGAGTTGGGCTGTTGGGTGGACTGGAGTTGGGCTGTTGGGGGGACTGGAGTTGGGCTGTTGGGGGGACTGGAGTTGTGCTGTTGGGGGGACTGGAGTTGGGCTGTTGGGAAGACTGGAGTTGGGCTGTTGGGGGACTGGAGTTGGGCTGTTGGGAAGACTGGAGTTGGGCTGTTGGGAAGACTGGAGTTGGGCTTTTGGGGGGACTGGAGTTGGGCTGTTGGGTGGACTGGAGTTGGGCTGTTGGGGGGACTGGAGTTGGGCTGTTGGGGGGACTGGAGTTGTGCTGTTGGGAGGACTGGAGTTGGGCTGTTGGGGGGACTGGAGTTGGGCTGTTGGGGGGACTGGAGTTGGGCTGTTGGGGGACTGGAGTTGGGAAACACTGCTCTAAATGAATTAAGTGTTTTTGTTTTGTTGCTTTGTTTTTTAATCATTAGATGTTAGTTTTTACCATTACCAGGAGGACCACTTTGGAAAGTGTTTTAATTATACGTGCTCTCTTCTGGGATCTCTCCTCTGGGATCTCTCCTCTGGGATCTCTTCTGGGATCTCTCCTCTGGGATCTCTCCTCTGGCATCTCTCCTCTTGGATCTGGGATCTCTCCTCTTGGATCTCTCCTCTGGGATCTCTCCTCTTGGATCTCTCCTCTGGCATCTCTTCTGGGATCTCTCCTCTGGGATCTCTCTTCTGGGATCTGTCCTCTGGGATTGGTCCTCTGGGATCTGTCCTCTGGGATCTGTCCTCTGGGATCTGTCCTCTGGGATTGGTCCTCTGGGATCTGTCCTCTGGGATTGGTCCTCTGGGATCTGTCCTCTGGGATATATTCTCTGGGATCTGTCCTCTGGGATCTATTCTCTGGGATCTATTCTCTGGGATCTGTCGTCTGGGATCTATTCTCTGGGATCTATTCTCTGGGATATATTCTCTGGGATCTGTCCTCTGGGACCTATTCTCTGGGATCTGTCGTCTGGGATCTATTCTCTGGGATCTGTCCTCTGGGATCTCTCCTCTGGGATCTCTCCTCTGGGATCTATTCTCTGGGATCTGTCCTCTGGGATCTGTCCTCTGGGATCTGTCCTCTGGGATCTGTCCTCTGGGATCTATTCTCTGGGATCTGTCCTCTGGGATCTATTCTCTGGGATCTGTCCTCTGGGATCTGTCCTCTGGGATCTGTTCTCTGGGATCTGTCCTCTGGGATCTATTCTCTGGGATCTGTCCTCTGGGATCTATTCTCTGGGATCTATTCTCTGGGATCTGTTCTCTGGGATCTGTCCTCTGGGATCTGTCCTCTGGGATCTATTCTCTGGGATCTATTCTCTGGGATCTATTCTCTGGGATCTATCCTCTGGGAGCAAATGTTCATCTGGTGTATTATTTTCCCAAATAAATTCTACTAATTTCAGGTGACAGCCAAGCGCTTCCTGAACATGTACATGGAGATGTCAACAGCCCTGGGGGACGCAGGAGGACTGGGGAAGGCCTATAAAGCCATAGCCAAGTCCCTGGAGAGGTAGACTGGTAGTGCTGAGCCATTAACCACATTCGGTTATTATCAACGTCGGTTCAATGACTTCAATTCCATTTAGCTCTGTATTGTTTTATGTGCGCCCAACGTGCCGTTTCTCTAGAGAGAAATCAAGTCCAGCACTATGTGAGACGCTGGGCTGAAGGGAGTTGTAGTTTTCATTAAGCAAATATTCAACCTAGTCCAGCGCCAAAACATGATAATTAACTACATTGACCATAATCCATTGCGGCAGTTTTTTTTGGGGGGGGGGGGGGGGGGGGGTTTAGACAGACCAGAGAGGAAGATGTGAATCGAGAGGTTTCACTCTCTCCAAAATCTGTCCAAAATCTGTACGATTAGTTTCTATGGATTAATTTTGGCTCCCATTGTTAGGGAGGAAACATGAGCATCTTGTCATTACATACAGATCTCTGGATGGATCCACTTTTACCCCTGTTAGGTTAGATACACACAGACCAGATATACCATCTAACAACAAGAGAGAGTGATCCACTGTTATGTTAGATACACACAGACAAGATACACCATATAACAACAAGAGAGAGGAATACAGAGTTACTACAGACAGGTGATTACTACAGACATGTGATTACTACAGACAGGTGATTACTACAGACAGGTGATAGCTACAGACAGGTGAATACTACAGACAGGTGATTACTACAGACAGGTGATTACTACAGACAGGTGATTACTACAGACGTGATTACTACAGACAGGTGATTACTACAGACAGGTGATAGCTACAGACGTGATTACTACAGACAGGTGATTACTACAGACAGGTGATAGCTACAGACAGGTGAATACTACAGACAGGTGATTACTACAGACAGGTGATTACTACAGACAGGTGATTACAGGTGATAGCAACAGACATGTGATTACTACAGACAGGTGATTACTACAGACAGGTGATTACTACAGACAGGTGACTATACAGACAGGTGATAGCAACAGACAGGTGATTACTACAGACAGGTGATTACTACAGACAGGTGATTACTGCAGACAGGTGATTACTACAGACAGGTGAATACTACAGACAGGTGATTACTACAGACAGGTGATTACTACAGACAGGTGACTACTACAGACAGGTGATAGCAACAGACAGGTGATTACTACCGACAGGTGCTTACTACAGACAGGTGATTACTACAGACAGGTGATTACTACAGACAGGTGAATACTACCGACAGGTGATTACTACAGACAGGTGATTACTACCGACAGGTGCTTACTACAGACAGGTGATTACTACAGACAGGTGAATACTACCGACAGGTGATTACTACAGACAGGTGATTACTACAGACAGGTGATTACTACAGACAGGTGATTACTACAGACAGGTGCTTACTACAGACAGGTGAATACTACAGACAGGTGATTACTACAGACAGGTGATTACTACAGACAGGTGATTACTACAGACAGGTGATTACTTTGAGGAATGATAAATAAGAAAGTCACCCAATATAAACTAAGTAATAATCACGATTGAAATATGTTTTTATTTCATAGTAGTTTCCTATGTTTCTATTGATGCCGACCCAATATGAACCTGACAGAGACAATGGAATGTTGATGCCGACCCAATATGAACCTGACAGAGACAATGGAATGTTGATGCCGACCCAATATGAACCTGACAGAGACAATGGAATGTTGATGCCGACCCAATATGAACCTGACAGAGACAATGGAATGTTGATGCCGACCCAATATGAACCTGACAGAGACAATGGAATGTTGATGCCGACCCAATATGAACCTGACAGAGACAATGGAATGTTGATGCCGACCCAATATGAACCTGACAGAGACAATGGAATGTTGATGCCGACCCAATATGAACCTGACAGAGACAATGGAATGTTGATGCCGACCCAATATGAACCTGACAGAGACAATGGAATGTTGATGCCGACCCAATATGAACCTGACAGAGACAATGGAATGTTGATGCCGACCCAATATGAACCTGACAGAGACAATGGAATGTTGATGCCGACCCAATATGAACCTGACAGAGACAATGGAATGTGACGCCGACCCAATATGAATTGACAGAGACAATGGAATGTTGATGCCGAACCCAATATGAACCCGACAGAGACAATGGAATGTTGACGCCGACCCAATATGAACCCGACAGAGACATTGAATGTTGATTCCGACCCAATATGAACCTGACAGAGACAATGGAATGTTGATGCCGACACAATATGAACCTGACAGAGACAATGGAATGTTGATGCCGACCCAATATGAACCTGACAGAGACAATGGAATGTTGATGCCGATCCAATATGAACCTGACAGAGACAATGGAATGTTGACGCCGACCCAATATGAACCTGACAGAGACAACGGAATGTTGATGCCGACCCATATGAACCCGACAGAGACAATGGAATGTTGATGCCGACCCAATATGAACCCGACAGAGACAATGGAATGTTGATGCCGACCCAATATGAACCCGACAGAGACAATGGAATGTTGATGCCGACCCAATATGAACCCGACAGAGACAATGGAATGTTGATGCCGACCCAATATGAACCTGACAGAGACAATGGAATGTTGATGCCGACCCAATACGAACCTGACAGAGACAATTGAATGTTGATGCCGACCCAATAGAACCTGACAGAGACAATGAATGTTGATGCCGACCCAATATGAACCTGACAGAGACAATGGAATGTTGATGCCGACCCATACGAACCTGACAGAGACAATGGAATGTTGATGCCGACCCAATATGAACCTGACAGAGACAATGGAATGTTGATGCCGACCCAATACGAACCCGACAGAGACAATGGAATGTTGATGCCGACCCAATATGAACCCGACAGAGACAATGGAATGTTGATGCCGACCCAATACGAACCCACAGAGACAATGGAATGTTTGATGCCGACCCAATATGAACCCGACAGAGACAATGGAATGTTGATGCCGACCCAATATGAACCCGACAGAGACAATGGAATGTTGATGCCGACCCAATATGAACCCGACAGAGACATGAATGTTGATGCCGACCCAATATGAACCTGACAGAGACAATGGAATGTTGATGCCGACCCAATATGAACCTGACAGAGACAATGGAATGTTGATGCCGAACCAATATGAACCCGACAGAGACAATGGAATGTTGATGCCGACCCAATATGAACCTGACAGAGACAATGGAGATGTTGATGCCGACCCAATATGAACCTGACAGAGACAATGGAATGTTGATGCCGACCCAATACGAACCTGACAGAGACAATGGAATGTTGATGCCGACCCAATACGAACCTGACAGAGACAATGGAATGTTGATGCCGACCCAATATGAACTGACAGAGACAATGGAATGTTGATGCCGACCCAATATGAACCTGACAGAGACAATGGAATGTTGATGCCGACCCAATATGAACCTGACAGAGACAATGGAATGTTGATGCCGACCCAATACGAACCTGACAGAGACAATGGAATGTTGATGCCGACCCAATATGAACCTGACAGAGACAATGGAATGTTGATGCCGACCCAATATGAACCTGACAGAGACAATGGAATGTTGATGCCGACCCCAATACGAACCTGACAGAGACCAATGGAATGTTGATGCCGACCCAATACGAACCTGACAGAGACAATGGAATGTTGATGCCGACCCAATACGAACCCGACAGAGACAATGGAATGTTGATGCCGACCCAATATGAACCCGACAGAGACAATGGAATGTTGATGCCGACCCAATATGAACCTGACAGAGACAATGGAATGTTGATGCCGACCCAATATGAACCTGACGGAGACAATGGAATGTTGATGCCGACCCAATACGAACCTGACAGAGACAATGGAATGTTGATGCCGACCCAATACGAACCTGACAGAGACAATGGAATGTTGATGCCGACCCAATATGAACCCGACAGAGACAATGGAATGTTGATGCCGACCCAATATGAACCTGACAGAGACAATGGAATGTTGATGCCGACCCAATATGAACCTGACAGAGACAATGGAATGTTGATGCCGACCCAATATGAACCCGACAGAGACAATGGAATGTTGATGCCGACCCAATATGAACCCGACAGAGACAATGGAATGTTGATGCCGACCCAATATGAACCCGACAGAGACAATGGAATGTTGATGCCGACCCAATATGAACCTGACAGAGACAATGGAATGTTGATGCCGACCCAATATGAACCCGACAGAGACGATGGAATGTTGATGCCGACCCAATATGAACCCGACAGAGACAATGAATGTTGATGCCGACCCAATATGAACCTGTCAGAGACAATGGAATGTTGATGCCGACCCAATATGAACCCGACAGAGACAATGGAATGTTGATGCCGACCCAATACGAACCTGACAGAGACAATGGAATGTTGATGCCGACCCAAATATGAACCTGACAGAGACAATGGAATGTTGATGCCGACCCAATATGAACCTGACAGAGACAATGGAATGTTGATGCCGACCCAATACGAACCTGACAGAGACAATGGAATGTTGATGCCGACCCAATATGAACCCGACAGAGACAATGGAATGTTGATGCCGACCAATATGAACCTGACAGAGACAATGGAACGTTGACTATTTTAGGTTTTAGAATTTCCATTAACAAGCTCTAAATCATTGTATTGAATTATTTATAATTATATTATAATTCATAATTAATTTAATTTTGAAAAACTATATTGAAACCGAAAATCTAAAACTGATTTTAAATGTTTACATTTTATTTTACACCCCTTTTCGTGGTATCCAATTGTTAGTAATTACTGTCTTGTCTCATCGCTACAACTCCCGTACGGGCTCGGGAGAGACGAAGGTTGAAAGTCAAGCGTCCTCCGATACACAACCCAACCAAGCCGCACTGCTTCTTTAACACAGCGGGCCTCCAACCCGGAAGCCAGCCGCACCAATGTGCCGAGGAAACACCGTGCACCTGGCGACCTTAGTTAGCGCGCACAGCGCCCGGCCCGCCACAGGAGTCGCTGGTGCGCGATGAGACAAGGATTTCCCTACCGGCCAAACCCTCCCTAACCCGGACGACGCTAGGCCAATTGTACGTCGCCCCACGGACCTCCCGGTCGCGGCCGGCTGCGACAGAGCCTGGGCGCAAACGCAGAGTCTCTGGTGGCACAGCTAACCGAACCGACCTCATAAAGCACTAATCGCTCAGCACTATTTTACACACAAAGACACACACACAGAAGGACGGACAGACACACACAGACACACACAAAAGGACGGACAGACACACACAGACACACACAGAAGACGGACAGACACACACAGACACACACTGAAGGACGGACAGACACACACAGATACACACACACACACACAGACACACACTTAAGAACGGACGGACACACACAGACACACACTGAAGGACAGACACACACAGACACTCTGAAGGACAGACACACACAGACACACTGAAGGACAGACACACACAGACACACTGAAGGACAGACACACACAGACACACTGAAGAACAGACACACACAGACACACTGAAGGACAGACACACACAGACACACTGAAGGACAGACACACACAGACACACTGAAGGACAGACACACACAGACACGCTGAAGGACAGACACACACAGACACGCTGAAGGACAGACACACACCTGACAGTTTGTGTTGTTGGACCTTCGGTGGAAGGTTCCTATACAGTTTGTGTGTGTGTCCTAGTGAGGGGAAGCTGAGTGAAACGTCCAGTATCTGGAGAAGTTTGCAGAGGTTTCCCAGGGCAACAACCAATACCACAACCTAGAGGAAGCATGCATGTGTCTAGGAGTCATCTTCAACTCTAGAGTAAGAGAGGGAGGGAGGGAGGGAGGGAGGGGGGGGGGGAGATAGGGAGGGAGGGAGGGGGGAGAGTGGGAGGGAGGGAGGGAGGGTGGGAGGAGATAGGGAGGGAGGGAGGGGTGGGGGGAGATAGGAGGGAGAGAGCATGTGTCTAGGAGTTATCTCAAGTCTAGAGGGGGGGAGGGAGGGAGAGAGCATGTGTCTAGCTAGGGAGTTATCTTCAACTCTAGAGTAAGAGAGGGAGGGAGGGGGAGGGAGGGAGGTGGAGGTAGGGGACAAAATAAGAATCAGAGAGATGGATCGACATTTTACAATTTGACAACATGCATTTATTCCACTTTTCAAATTAAGCATTTTCCCCTCTCTGTCTCTCTGTCTATCCCCTCTCTCTCTGTCTATCCCCCTCTCTCTCTTTCTATCCCCCTCTCTCTCTGTCTATCTTTTCTCTCTCTCTCTCTGTCTATCCCCCCTCTCTTTCTTCCCTCTCTCTCTCTCTCGCTCTCTCTCTCTCTCTCTCTTCTCTCTCTCTCTCTCTCTCTCTCGCTCTCTCTCTCTCTCTCTCTGTCTCTCTATCTCTCTCTCTCTCTCTCTGTCTCTCTCTCTCCGTCTCCCTCTCTCTCTCTGTCTCTCTCTCTCTCTCCGTCTCTCTCTCTCTCTCTGTCTCTCTCTCTCTCTCTGTCTCTCTCTCTCTCTGTCTCTCTCTCTCTGTCTCTCTCTCTCTCTGTCTCTCTCTGTCTCTCTCTGTCTATCCCCCTCTCTTTTCTTCCCTCTCTCTCTCTCTCTCTCTCTCTCTCTCTCTCTCTCTCTCTCTCTCTCACCCCTCACACTCTCTCCTCAGGGTCAGTACGAAAGAGGCTGTACGTACTTTGAACGGGGGTACGAGATCGCCCGTGACCTGGAGGAGGTCCCCCTGCTCCAGAGGGCTCAGGTATGAATGAGGCTCTTTCTATAAATAATGGGGCCCAGTCTGTGACATTGGGATCAACATCTCAAGTAATGCAAAGTGTCCCATAACTCCACAACAACAGGACTATACATCCTATAAGCAGGGGTCATACTAACATTGACAAGTCAAATTCAATTACTTTCAGGGACTTTTTCAAGCAGTTAAAGGTAATTTTCAATGTTATACAATTGTATAATTTATATAATTGTACATATAGGGTCTAATATAAAATAACATGTAAAAGTGTTTTAAAAAGTGGCATTATCACTTTAAGAATACTTCTTTAGGCCTTGACATTCTAATTGATATTCTAATGTATATTCTAATTGACATTCTAATTGATTTTCTATGTATATTCTAATTGACATTCTAATTGATATTCTAATGTATATTCTAATTGACATTCTAATTGATATTCTAATGTATATTCTAATGACATTCTAATTGATATTCGGAATGTATATTCTAATTGACATTCTAATTGATATTCTAATGTATATTCTAATTGACATTCTAATTGACATTCTAATTGATATTCTAATTGATATTCTAGTTGATATTCTAGTTGATATTCTAATTGATATTCTAATTGATATTCTAATTGATATTCTAGTTGACAGTCTAATTGATATTCTGGTTGTTCTTACATTCTAAAACTATGAGGGAATAATGTGGACGTTGCCACTTAAGAATACTTCTTTAGACCTTGACATTCTAATTGACATTCTAATTGATATTCTAATTGACATTCTAATTGACATTCTAATTGACATTCTAATTACTCTACCAACTCACCTTACACTCATTACCCTTCCAACTAACACTACTCTCATTAAAACTCACCACCTCCATTACCCTACCAACTAACCCACCACCTCATTACCCTTCCAACTAACCCTACACTCATTAAAACTCACCACCTCATTACCCTACCAACTAACCCACCACCTCATTACCCTACCAACTAACCCACCACGTCATTACCCTACCCAACTAACCCACCACCTCATTACCCTACCAACTAACCCACCACCTCATTACCCTACCAACTAACCCACCACCTCATTACCCTACCACTAACCCACACCTCATTACCCTTCCAACTAACCCCACCACCTCATTACCCTACCAACTAACCCACCACGTCATTACCCTACCACTAACCCACCACCTCATTACCCTTCCAACTAACCCTACACTCATAAAACTCACCACCTCATTACCCTACCAACTAACCCAACCACCTCATTACCCTACCAACTAAACCCTCCACGTCATTACCCTACCACTAACCCACCACCTCATTACCCTACCAACTAACCCACCACCTCATTACCCTACCAACTAACCCACCACCTCATTACCCTACCAACTAACCCTACACTCATTAAAACCCCCCACCTCATTACCCTACCAACTATACCCACCACGTCATTACCCTACCAACTAACCCACCACGTCATTACGCTTCCAACTAACCCACCACGTCATTACCCTACCAACTAACCCCCCACTTCATTACCCTACCAACTAACCCTACACTCATTACCCTTCCAACTAGACCCTACACTCATTACCCTACCAACTAACCCACCACCTCATTACCCTACCAACTACCCACCACCTCATTACCCTACCAACTAACCCACCACGTCATTACCCTTCCAACTAACCCACCACGTCATTACCCTACCAACTAACCCACCACGTCATTACCCTTCCAACTAACCCACCACGTCATTACCCTACCAACTAACCCACCACGTCATTGCCCTACCAACTAACCCACCACCTCATACCCTACCAACTAACCCACCACGTCATTAACTACCAACTTAACCACCACGTCATTACCCTACCAACTAACCCACCACCTCATTACCCTACCAACTAACCCACCACCTCATGACCCTACCAACTAACCCCCCACTTCATTACCCTACCAACTAACCCACCACCTCATTTCCCTACCAACTAACCCTACACTCATTACCCTACCTACTAACCACCACCTCATTACCCTACCAACTAACCCACCACGTCATTACCCTACCAACTAACCCTACACTCATTACCCTTCCAACTAACAACTACACTCATTAAAACTCACCACCTCATTACCCTACCAACTAACCCACCACCTCATTACCCTTCCAACTAACCCTACACTCATTAAAACTCACCACCTCATTACCCTACCAACTAACCCACCACCTCATTACCCTACCAACTAACCCACCACGTCATTACCCTACCAACTAACCCACCACCTCATTACCCTACCAACTAACCCACCACCTCATTACCCTACCAACTAACCCACCACCTCATTACCCTACCAACTAACCCACCACCTCATTACCCTTCCAACTAACCCACCACCTCATTACCCTACCAACTAACCCACCACGTCATTACCCTACCAACTAACCCACCACCTCATTACCCTTCCAACTAACCCTACATCATTAAAACTCACCACCTCATTACCCTACCAACTAACCCACCACCTCATTACCCTACCAACTAACCCACCACGTCATTACCCTACCAACTAACCTCCACCTCATTACCCTACCAACTAACCCACCACCTCATTACCCTACCAACTAACCCACCACCTCATTACCCTACCAACTAACCCTACACTCATTAAAACCCCCCACCTCATTACCCTACCAACTAACCCACCACGTCATTACCCTACCAACTTACCCACCACGTCATTACGCTTCCAACTACCCCAGTCATTACCCTACCAACTAACCCCCCACTTCATTACCCTACCAACTAACCCTACACTCATAGCCTTCCAACTAACCTACATCATTACTCTACCAACTACCACCACCTAGTACCCTACCAACTAACCCACCACCTCATTACCCTACCAACTAACCCACCACGTCATTACCCTTCCAACTAACCCTCCACGTCATTACCCTACCAACTACCCACCACGTCATTACCCTTCCAACTAACCCACCACGTCATTACCCTACCAACTAACCACCACGTCATTGCCCTACCAACTAACCCACCACCTCATTACCCTACCAACTAACCCCACCACGTCATTACCCTACCAACTACCCACCACGTCATTACCCTACCAACTAACCCACCACCTCATTTACCCTACCAACTAACCCACCACCTCATTACCCTACCAACTAACCCCCCACTTCATTAACCCTACCAACTAACCCACCACCTCATTTCCCACCAACTAACCCTACACTCATTACCCTACCAACTAACCACCACCTCATTACCCTACCAACTAACCCACCACGTCATTACCCTACCAACTAACCCTACACTCATTACCCTTCAGACTAACCCTACACTCATTACCCTTCCAACTAACCCACCACGTCATTACCCTACCAACTAATCCACCACGTCATTACCCTACCAACTAACCCTACACTCATTACCCTTCCAACTAACCCACCACGTCATGACCCTACCAACTAACCCACCACCTCATTACCCTACCAACTAACCCTACACTCATTACCCTTCCAACTAACCCTACACTCATTATCCTACCAACTAACCCACCACCTCATTACCCTACCAACTAACCCACCACTCATTACCCTACCAACTAACCCACCACGTCATTACCCTTCCAACTACCCACCACGTCATTACCCTACCAACTAACCCACCACCTCATTACCCTACCAACTAACCCACCACCTCATTACCCTACCAACTAACCACCACATCATTACCCTACCAACTAACCCACCACGTCATTACCCTACCAACTAACCCACCACGCTCATTACCCTACCAACTAACCCACCACCTCATTACCCTACCAACTAACCCACCACCTCATTACCCTACCAACTAATTACACTCATTACCCTTCCAACTACCCTACACTCATTAAAACTACCCACCTCATTACCCTACCCACTAACCCACCACGTCATTACCCTACCAACTAACCCACCACCTCATTACCCTGCCAACTAACCCACCACCTCATTACCCTACCAACTAACCTTACCCTCATTACCCTACCAACTAACCCTACACTCATTACCCTACCAACTAACCCACCACGTCATTACCCTACCAACTAACCCACCACCTCATTACCCTACCAACTAACCCACCACCTCATTACCCTACCAACTAATTACACTCATTACCCTTCCAACTAACCCTACACTCATTAAAACTCACCACCTCATTACCCTACCAACTAACCCACCATCTCATTACCCTACCAACTAACCCACCACCTCATTACCCTACCAACTAACCCTACACTCATTACCCTTCCAACTAACCCTACACTCATTATCCTACCAACTAACCCACCACCTCATTACCCTACCAACTAACCCACCACGTCATTACCCTACCAACTAACCCACCACGTCATTACCCTTCCAACTAACCCACCACGTCATTACCCTACCAACTAACCCACCACCTCATTACCCTACCAACTAACCCACCACCTCATTACCCTACCAACTAACCCACCACATCATTACCCTACCAACTAACCCACCACGTCATTACCCTACCAACTAACCCACCACGTCATTACCCTACCAACTAACCCACCACCTCATTACCCTGCCAACTAACCCACCACCTCATTACCCTACCAACTAACCTTACACTCATTACCCTACCAACTAACCCTACACTCATTACCCTACCAACTAACCCACCACGTCATTACCCTACCAACTAACCCACCACCTCATTACCCTACCAACTAACCCACCACCTCATTACCCTACCAACTAACCCACCACCTCATTACCCTACCAACTAATTACACTCATTACCCTTACAACTAACCCTACACTCATTAAAACTCACCACCTCATTACCCTACCAACTAACCCACCATCTCATTACCCTACCAACTAACCCACCACCTCATTACCCTACCAACTAACCCTACACTCATTACCCTACCAACTAACCCACCACCTCATTACCCTACCAACTAACCCACCGCCTCATTACCCTACCAACTAACCCACCACCTCATTATCCTACCAACTAACCCACCACCTCATTATCCTACCAACTAACCCTACACTCATTAACCACCACCTCATTATCCTACCAACTAACCCACCACCTCATTACCCTACCAACTAACCCTACACTCATTAACCACCACCTCATTATCCTACCAACTAACCCGATTTTGGACAAAATCTGTCAAGACACCAACCATGAGGTTGGTGGAAGTAGGTTTTAAATCATGTCGTGAAACCAACCATGAGACTGTAGGTTTTAAATCATGTCGTGAAACCAACCATGAGACTGTAGGTTTTAAATCATGTCGTGAAACCAACCATGAGACTGTAGGTTTTAAATCATGTGGTGAAACCAACCATGAGACTGTAGGTTTTAAATCATGTGGTGAAACCAACCATGAGACTGTAGGTTTTAAATCATGTGGTGAAACCAACCATGAGACTGTAGGTTTTAAATCATGTGGTGAAACCAACCATGAGACTGTAGGTTTTAAATCATGTGGTGAAACCAACCACGAGACTGTAGGTTTTAAATCATGTGGTGAAACCAACCACGAGACTGTAGGTTTTAAATCATGTTGTGAAACCAACCACGAGACTGTAGGTTTCAAATCATGTGGTGAAACCAACCATGAGACTGTAGGTTTTAAATCATGTGGTGAAACCAACCACGAGACTGTAGGTTTTAAATCATGTGGTGAAACCAACCACGAGACTGTAGGTTTTAAATCATGTTGTGAAACCAACCACGAGACTGTAGGTTTCAAATCATGTCGTGAAACCAACCATGAGACTGTAGGTTTTAAATCATGTGGTGAAACCAACCACGAGACTGTAGGTTTCAAATCATGTGGTGAAACCAACCACGAGACTGTAGGTTTCAAATCATGTGGTGAAACCAACCACGAGACTGTAGGTTTTAAATCATGTCGTGAAACCAACCATGAGACTGTAGGTTTCAAATCATGTGGTGAATGTTACTGAGCACAGAGCCTTCAGTGTGTATATTCACACCCCTTGCCTTCTTCCATGCTGTTCTGTTACAGACGGAATTTAAAATGGATTCAATTGAGATTTTGTATCACTGTCCTAACCACAATACCCCATAATATCAAAGTGCTATTATGTTTATAGAAATCTTTACGAATTAATGAAAAATGTATAGCTGAAATGTCTTGAGTCAATAAGTATTCAAGTCCTTTGTTATGGTAAGAAGTCTAAATAAGTTCAGGAGTAAAAATGTGCTTAACAAGTCACATAATAAGTTGCATGGACTCACTCTGTGTTTAATAATAGTGTTTAACATGATGTTATTAATGACATCCTCATCTCTGTACCCCCACACATACAATTATCTGTAAAGGTCCCTCAGTAGAGCAGGGAATTTCAAACACAGATTCAACCACAAAGACCAGGGAGGTTTTCCAATGCCTCACAAAGAAGGGCCCCTATTGGTAGATGGGTAAAAAAATAAAAAGCAGACATTGAATATCCCTTTGAGCACGGTGAAGTTATTAATTATACTTTGGATGGTGTATCAATACACCCAGTCACTACAAAGATACAGGCTTCCTCCTTAGTTGCTGGAGAGGAAGGAAACCACTCAGGGATTGCACTGTGATGCCAATTGTGACTTTAAAACAGTTACAGAGTTTAATGGCTGTGATAGGTAGAAAACCGAGGATGGATCAACAACATTGTAGTTACTCCACAATACGAACCTAAATGACAGAGTGAAAACAATGAAGCCTGTACAGAATTGTGCATCTTGTTTGCTATAAGGCACTAAAGTAAAAAATGTGGCACAGAAATGAACTTTATGTCCTGAATACAAAGCTTTATGTTTGGCACAAATCCAACACAACACATCACTGAGTAACACATCTCATATTTTCACGCATGGTGGTGGCTGCATCATGTTATGGGTATGCTTGTCATCGACAATACCCATAACATGGATAAAAATAAATGGGATACAGCTATAAGCACAGGCAAAATCCTAGAGGAAAACCTGACTCAGTCTGCTTTCAGACAGACAATGGGGGACAAATTCACCTTTCAGCAGGACAATAACCTAAAACGCAAGGCCAAATATATCCTGGAGTTGCTTACCAAGATGACATTGAATGTTCCTGAGTGGCCTAGTTACAGTTTTGACTTAAATCCACTTTAAAATCTATGGCAAAACTTAACTACCAACATGACAGAACTTAAAGAATTAAAAAAAAGAATAATGTGCAAATATTGTACACAGCTCTAAGACTTACCCAGAAAGCCTCACAGCTGTCACCCCACCACCCACTAGAGAAATAGACAACTCATATATGGATTGTGAGAAAGGTCCCTTACCTCTTAGTTTTGGCGCAGGACTTGTCTTGTTTCCCAGCGGGCGATATGGGTTCGGGTCCTGCTGTAGCGATCCGGGGTCACGGCACCAAAAATTGTGGTGGGAAAAATGACTCAGAAGGCAATCCGATCTCAATATTCAAAAGCTTTATGACGAGCATGTACGCAAGGGGAAACTAGAGTCTCTCTTTGTTCTCACAGACATTTATACAGACCCAGGATGGGGGTGTTTCACATGCCCTTGGATTGAGTCGGGTGCTTCTGCTTATCACCACAGTTGGCCTAGAGAAAGACTAATCATACCAGGGACATGTCCACTCCCCCACACGTCCTGGGACAACAGGAACCATTACAGATCGTTTCACAGAAAGTTAGAACAGGACAGTTTAGAAACAGTTATATAACAGGCTGATTATATTACAACTAAACTCAGTAAAAAAAAAGAAAACGTCCTTCTCCACTGTCAACTGCGTTTATTTTCAGCAAACTTAAAATGTGTAAATATTTGTATGAACATAACAAGATTCAACAACTGAGACATAAACTGAACAAGTTCCACAGACATGTAACTCATTCCTTCGATGATAAACGTGAATCCGACCATCACCCCTGCTGAGACTAAACCGCTACTCGTCAGTAAACAGCACTTTTTGCCAGTCCTGTCTGGTCCAGCGACGGTGGGTTTGTGCCCATAGGTGACGTTGTTGCCAGTGATGTCTAGTGAGGACCTGACTTACAACAGGCCTACAAGCCCTCAGTCCAGCCTCTCTCAGCCAATTGCAGACAGTCTTAGCACTGATGGAGGGATTGTGCATTCCTGGTGTAACTCGGGCAGTTGTTGTTGCCATCCTGTACCTGTCCCGCAGGTGTGATGTTCCGATGTATCAATCCTGTGCAGGTGTTGTTACACGTGGTCTGCCACTGCGCGTACGATCAGCTGTCCGTCCTGTCTCCCTGTAGTGCTGTCTTAGGCATCTCACAGTACAGACATTGCCATTTATTTCCCTGGCCACATCTGCAGTCCTCATGCCTCCTTGCAGCATGCCTAAGGTACGTTCACGCAGATGAGCAGGGACCCTGGGCAGAAGACCCTGAGTCAGGAGAAAGGCCTCTTTAGTGTCCTAAACGTTCAAATCAAATCAAATTTATTTATATAGCCCTTCGTACATCAGCTGATATCTCAAAGTGCTGTACAGAAACCCAGCCTAAAACCCCAAACAGCAAGCAATGCAAGTGTAGTAGCACGGTGGCTAGGAAAAACTCCCTAGAAAGGCCAGAACCTAGGAAGAAACCTAGAGAGGAACCAGGCTATGTGGGGTGGCCTGTCCTCTTCTGGCTGTGCCGGGTGGAGATTATAAACCTAGAGAGGAACCAGGCTATGTGGGGTGGCCAGTCCTCTTCTGGCTGTGCCGGGTGGAGATTATAACAGAACATGGCCAAGATGTTCAAATGTTCATAAATGACCAGCAAGGTCAAATAATAATAAGGCAGAACAGTTCATAACTGTGACCTTGATTGCCTAATGTCTGTAAGCTGTTAGTGTCTTAATGACCGTTCCACAGGTGCATGTTCATTAATTGTTTATGGCTCATTGAACAAGCATGGGAAACGGTGTTTAAACCCTTTAGATCTGTGAAGTTATTTGGATTTTTACGAATTATCTTTGAAAAACAGGGTCCTGAAAAAGGGCCGTTTCTTTTTTTTGCAGAGTTTAGAAACAGAGCAACCTTACAGACAAGAGACCCTTCTTCAGGTCATATAAGATAACAGGTGATTCTAACATGTATTATAAACTGTGTGGGTCAAGCCCTGAATGCTGATTGGCTGACAGCCGTGGTATATCAGACCGTATGACAAAACATTTAGTTTTACTGCTCTAATTATGTTGGTAACCAGTTTATTATAGCAATAAGGCACCTCGGGGGTTTATGGTATATGGCCAATACACCACGGCTAAGGGCTGTGCCCAGGCACTCCGCCTTGCATCGTGCCTAAGAACAGCCCTTAGCCTTATACCACACCCGCTTGTGCCTTATTGCTTATTTCACTCAGGGGTGTGAATACTTCTGTAAATTCGATTTCTTTATTTAATTTTCAATGAATTAGCAAACCTTTTCTAAAACCATGTTTTCACTTTGTCATTATGGAGTGTTGTGATGTCATTGTGGAGTGTTTTGATGTCATTGTGGAGTGTTGTGATGTCATTATGGAGTGTTGTGATGTCATTGTGGAGTGTTTTGATGTCATTGTGGAGTGTTGTGATGTCATTATGGAGTGTTGTGATGTCATTGTGGAGTGTTGTGATGTCATTGTGGAGTGTTGTGATGTCATTATGGAGTGTTATGTGTGGATGGGTGTGAGCGAAACAATTTAATCCATTTTGAATTCAGGCTGTAACACAACAAAATGTGGAAGAAGTCAATGGGTATGAATACATTCTGAAGGGGACTTATCAACAGCTGTAACAAGTTGTCCAGCGTAGGACACCCACACTGGCACCCTAGTTTATAGATAGACTCATATACATTATGAATGGGTCCCACACTGGCACCCTAGTTTATAGATAGACCCATATACATTATGGATGGGTCCCACACTGGCACCCTAGTTTATAGATAGACCCATATACATTTTGGATGAATCCCAAATGGCACACTAGTTTATAGATAGACCCATGATCCTTCTTATATAGTGGAAACAGCCTGTGTGACCAGGGCTGATAGGGGACAAAGCCTGTGTGACCAGGGATGATAGGGGACACAGCCTGTGTGACCAGGGCTGATCGGGGACACAGGCTGTGTGACCAGGGCTGATAGGGGACACAGCCTATGTGACCAGGGCTGATAGGGGACACAGTCTGTGTGACCAGGGCTGATAGGGGACACAGCCTATGTGACCAGGGCTGATAGGGGACACAGGCTATGTGACCAGGGCTGATAGGGGACACAGGCTGTGTGACCAGGGCTGATAGGGGACACAGGCTGTGTGACCAGGGCTGATAGGGGACACAGGCTGTGTGACCAGGGCTGATAGGGGCCACAGCCTGTGTGACCAGGGCTGATAGGGGACACAGCCTATGTGACCAGGGCTGATAGGGGCCACAGCCTGTGTGACCAGGGCTGATAGGGGACACAGGCTGTGTGACCAGGGCTGATAGGGGCCACAGCCTATGTGACCAGGGCTGATAGGGGACACAGCCTGTGTGACCAGGTCTGATCGGGGACACATAGGGGCCACAGCCTATGTGACCAGGGCTGATAGGGGCCACAGCCTATGTGACCAGGGCTGATAGGGGACACAGCCTATGTGACCAGGCTGATAGGGGACACATAGGGGACACAGCCTATGTGACCAGGGCTGATAGGGGACACAGTCTGTGTGACCAGGGCTGATAGGGGCCACAGCCTGTGTGACCAGGGCTGATAGGGGACACAGGCTGTGTGACCAGGGCTGATAGGGGCCACAGCCTATGTGACCAGGGCTGATAGGGGACACAGCCTATGTGACCAGGGCTGATAGGGGCAACAGCCTGTGTGACCAGGGCTGATAGGGGACACAGGCTGTGTGACCAGGGCTGATAGGGGCCACAGCCTATGTGACCAGGGCTGATAGGGGACACAGCCTGTGTGACCAGGTCTGATCGGGGACACATAGGGGCCACAGCCTATGTGACCAGGGCTGATAGGGGCCACAGCCTATGTGACCAGGGCTGATAGGGGACACAGCCTATGTGACCAGGCTGATAGGGGACACATAGGGGACACAGCCTATGTGACCAGGGCTGATAGGGGACACAGTCTGTGTGACCAGGGCTGATAGGGGCCACAGCCTGTGTGACCAGGGCTGATAGGGGACACAGGCTGTGTGACCAGGGCTGATAGGGGTCACAGCCTATGTGACCAGGGCTGATAGGGGACACAGCCTATGTGACCAGGGCTGATAGGGGCCACAGCCTGTGTGACCAGGGCTGATAGGGGACACAGGCTGTGTGACCAGGGCTGATAGGGGCCACAGCCTATGTGACCAGGGCTGATAGGGGACACAGCCTGTGTGACCAGGCTGATAGGGGACACATAGGGGACACAGCCTATGTGACCAGGGCTGATAGGGGACACAGTCTGTGTGACCAGGGCTGATAGGGGCCACAGCCTGTGTGACCAGGGCTGATAGGGGACACAGGCTGTGTGACCAGGGCTGATAGGGGCCACAGCCTATGTGACCAGGGCTGATAGGGGACACAGCCTATGTGACCAGGGCTGATAGGGGCCACAGCCTGTGTGACCAGGGCTGATAGGGGACACAGGCTGTTTGACCAGGGCTGATAGGGGACACAGCCTGTGTGACCAGGTCTGATCGGGGACACATAGGGGCCACAGCCTATGTGACCAGGGCTGATAGGGGCCACAGCCTATGTGACCAGGGCTGATAGGGGACACAGCCTATGTGACCAGGCTGATAGGGGACACATAGGGGACACAGCCTATGTGACCAGGGCTGATAGGGGACACAGGCTGTGTGACCAGGGCTGATAGGGGCCACAGCCTATGTGACCAGGGCTGATAGGGGACACAGCCTATGTGACCAGGGCTGATAGGGGCCACAGCCTGTGTGACCAGGGCTGATAGGGGACACAGGCTGTGTGACCAGGGCTGATAGGGGCCACAGCCTATGTGACCAGGGCTGATAGGGGACACAGCCTGTGTGACCAGGTCTGATCGGGGACACAGCCTATGTGACCAGGGCTGATAGGGGACACAGCCTATGTGACCAGGCTGATAGGGGACACATAGGGGACACAGCCTATGTGACCAGGGCTGATAGGGGACACAGTCTGTGTGACCAGGGCTGATAGGGGCCACAGCCTGTGTGACCAGGGCTGATAGGGGACACAGGCTGTGTGACCAGGGCTGATAGGGGCCACAGCCTATGTGACCAGGGCTGATAGGGGACACAGCCTATGTGACCAGGGCTGATAGGGGACACAGCCTGTGTGACCAGGGCTGATAGGGGACACAGGCTGTGTGACCAGGGCTGATAGGGGCCACAGCCTATGTGACCAGGGCTGATAGGGGACACAGCCTGTGTGACCAGGTCTGATCGGGGACACATAGGGGCCACAGCCTATGTGACCAGGGCTGATAGGGGCCACAGCCTATGTGACCAGGGCTGATAGGGGACACAGCCTATGTGACCAGGCTGATAGGGGACACATAGGGGACACAGCCTATGTGACCAGGGCTGATAGGGGACACAGTCTGTGTGACCAGGGCTGATAGGGGACACAGCCTGTGTGACCAGGTCTGATCGGGGACACAGCCTATGTGACCAGGGCTGATAGGGGACACAGCCTATGTGACCAGGCTGATAGGGGACACATAGGGGACACAGCCTATGTGACCAGGGCTGATAGGGGACACAGTCTGTGTGACCAGGGCTGATAGGGGCCACAGCCTGTGTGACCAGGGCTGATAGGGGACACAGGCTGTGTGACCAGGGCTGATAGGGGCCACAGCCTATGTGACCAGGGCTGATAGGGGACACAGCCTATGTGACCAGGGCTGATAGGGGACACAGCCTGTGTGACCAGGGCTGATAGGGGACACAGGCTGTGTGACCAGGGCTGATAGGGGCCACAGCCTATGTGACCAGGGCTGATAGGGGACACAGCCTGTGTGACCAGGTCTGATCGGGGACACATAGGGGCCACAGCCTATGTGACCAGGGCTGATAGGGGCCACAGCCTATGTGACCAGGGCTGATAGGGGACACAGCCTATGTGACCAGGCTGATAGGGGACACATAGGGGACACAGCCTATGTGACCAGGGCTGATAGGGGACACAGTCTGTGTGACCAGGGCTGATAGGGGCCACAGCCTGTGTGACCAGGGCTGATAGGGGACACAGGCTGTGTGACCAGGGCTGATAGGGGCCACAGCCTATGTGACCAGGGCTGATAGGGGACACAGCCTATGTGACCAGGGCTGATAGGGGACACAGCCTGTGTGACCAGGGCTGATAGGGGACACAGGCTGTGTGACCAGGGCTGATAGGGGCCACAGCCTATGTGACCAGGGCTGATAGGGGACACAGCCTGTGTGACCAGGTCTGATCGGGGACACATAGGGGCCACAGCCTATGTGACCAGGGCTGATAGGGGCCACAGCCTATGTGACCAGGGCTGATAGGGGACACAGCCTATGTGACCAGGCTGATAGGGGACACATAGGGGACACAGCCTATGTGACCAGGGCTGATAGGGGACACAGTCTGTGTGACCAGGGCTGATAGGGGCCACAGCCTGTGTGACCAGGGCTGATAGGGGACACAGCCTATGTGACCAGGCTGATAGGGGACACATAGGGGACACAGCCTATGTGACCAGGGCTGATAGGGGCCACAGCCTATGTGACCAGGCTGATAGGGGACACATAGGGGACACAGCCTATGTGACCAGGGCTGATAGGGGACACAGTCTGTGTGACCAGGGCTGATAGGGGCCACAGCCTGTGTTACCAGGGCTGATAGGGGACACAGTCTGTCTGATCGGGGACACATAGGGGCCACAGCCTATGTGACCAGGGCTGATAGGGGCCACAGCCTATGTGACCAGGCTGATAGGGGACACATAGGGGACACAGCCTATGTGACCAGGGCTGATAGGGGACACAGTCTGTGTGACCAGGGCTGATAGGGGCCACAGCCTGTGTTACCAGGGCTGATAGGGGACACAGTCTGTGTGACCAGGGCTGATAGGGGCCACAGCCTGTGTTACCAGGGCTGATAGGGGACACACCCTATGTGACCAGGGCTGATAGGGGATACATAGAGGACACAGCCTATGTGACCAGGGCTGATAGGGGACACAGGCTGTGTGACCAGGGCTGATAGGGGCCACAGCCTATGTGACCAGGGCTGATAGGGGCCACAGCCTGTGTGACCAGGGCTGATAGGGGACACAGGCTGTGTGACCAGGGCTGATAGGGGACACAGCCTGTGTGACCAGGGCTGATAGGGGACACAGGCTGTGTGACCAGGGCTGATAGGGGCCACAGCCTATGTGACCAGGGCTGATAGGGGACACAGCCTGTGTGACCAGGTCTGATCGGGGACACATAGGGGCCACAGCCTATGTGACCAGGGCTGATAGGGGCCACAGCCTATGTGACCAGGGCTGATAGGGGACACAGCCTATGTGACCAGGCTGATAGGGGACACATAGGGGACACAGCCTATGTGACCAGGGCTGATAGGGGACACAGTCTGTGTGACCAGGGCTGATAGGGGACACAGCCTGTGTGACCAGGTCTGATCGGGGACACAGGCTATGTGACCAGGGCTGATAGGGGACACAGCCTATGTGACCAGGCTGATAGGGGACACATAGGGGACACAGCCTATGTGACCAGGGCTGATAGGGGACACAGTCTGTGTGACCAGGGCTGATAGGGGCCACAGCCTGTGTGACCAGGGCTGATAGGGGACACAGGCTGTGTGACCAGGGCTGATAGGGGCCACAGCCTATGTGACCAGGGCTGATAGGGGACACAGCCTATGTGACCAGGGCTGATAGGGGACACAGCCTGTGTGACCAGGGCTGATAGGGGATACAGGCTGTGTGACCAGGGCTGATAGGGGCCACAGCCTATGTGACCAGGGCTGATAGGGGACACAGCCTGTGTGACCAGGTCTGATCGGGGACACATAGGGGCCACAGCCTATGTGACCAGGGCTGATAGGGGCCACAGCCTATGTGACCAGGGCTGATAGGGGACACAGGCTATGTGACCAGGCTGATAGGGGACACATAGGGGACACAGCCTATGTGACCAGGGCTGATAGGGGACACAGTCTGTGTGACCAGGGCTGATAGGGGCCACAGCCTGTGTGACCAGGGCTGATAGGGGACACAGCCTATGTGACCAGGCTGATAGGGGACACATAGGGGACACAGCCTATGTGACCAGGGCTGATAGGGGACACAGCCTGTGTGACCAGGTCTGATCGGGGACACATAGGGGCCACAGCCTATGTGACCAGGGCTGATAGGGGCCACAGCCTATGTGACCAGGCTGATAGGGGACACATAGGGGACACAGCCTATGTGACCAGGGCTGATAGGGGACACAGTCTGTGTGACCAGGGCTGATAGGGGCCACAGCCTGTGTTACCAGGGCTGATAGGGGACACAGTCTGTGTGACCAGGGCTGATAGGGGCCACAGCCTGTGTTACCAGGGCTGATAGGGGACACACCCTATGTGACCAGGGCTGATAGGGGATACATAGAGGACACAGCCTATGTGACCAGGGCTGATAGGGGACACAGGCTGTGTGACCAGGGCTGATAGGGGCCACAGCCTATGTGACCAGGGCTGATAGGGGCCACAGCCTGTGTGACCAGGGCTGATAGGGGACACAGGCTGTGTGACCAGGGCTGATAGGGGCCACAGCCTATGTGACCAGGGCTGATAGGGGACACAGCCTGTGTGACCAGGTCTGATCGGGGACACATAGGGGCCACAGCCTATGTGACCAGGGCTGATAGGGGCCACAGCCTATGTGACCAGGGCTGATAGGGGACACAGCCTATGTGACCTGGCTGATAGGGGACACATAGGGGACACAGCCTATGTGACCACTGCTGATAGGGGACACAGTCTGTGTGACCAGGGCTGATAGGGGCCACAGCCTGTGTGACCAGGGCTGATAGGGGACACAGGCTGTGTGACCAGGGCTGATAGGGGCCACAGCCTATGTGACCAGGGTTGATAGGGGACACAGCCTATGTGACCAGGGCTGATAGGGGCCACAGCCTGTGTGACCAGGGCTGATAGGGGACACAGGCTGTGTGACCAGGGCTGATAGGGGCCACAGCCTATGTGACCAGGGCTGATAGGGGACACAGCCTGTGTGACCATGCTGATAGGGGACACATAGGGGACACAGCCTATGTGACCAGGGCTGATAGGGGACACAGTCTGTGTGACCAGGGCTGATAGGGGCCACAGCCTGTGTGACCAGGGCTGATAGGGGACACAGGCTGTGTGACCATGGCTGATAGGGGCCACAGCCTATGTGACCAGGGCTGATAGGGGACACAGCCTATGTGACCAGGGCTGATAGGGGCCACAGCCTGTGTGACCAGGGCTGATAGGGGACACAGGCTGTGTGACCAGGGCTGATAGGGGCCACAGCCTATGTGACCAGGGCTGATAGGGGACACAGCCTGTGTGACCAGGTCTAATCGGGGACACATAGGGGCCACAGCCTATGTGACCAGGGCTGATAGGGGCCACAGCCTATGTGACCAGGGCTGATAGGGGACACAGTCTGTGTGACCAGGGCTGATAGGGGCCACAGCCTGTGTGACCAGGGCTGATAGGGGACACAGGCTGTGTGACCAGGGCTGATAGGGGCCACAGCCTATGTGACCAGGGCTGATAGGGGACACAGCCTATGTGACCAGGGCTGATAGGGGCCACAGCCTGTGTGACCAGGGCTGATAGGGGACACAGGCTGTGTGACCAGGGCTGATAGGGGCCACCGCCTATGTGACCAGGGCTGATAGGGGACACAGCCTGTGTGACCAGGTCTGATCGGGGACACATAGGGGCCACAGCCTATGTGACCAGGGCTGATAGCGGCCACAGCCTATGTGACCAGGGCTGATAGGGGACACAGCCTATGTGACCAGGCTGATAGGGGACACATAGGGGACACAGCCTATGTGACCAGGGCTGATAGGGGACACAGTCTGTGTGACCAGGGCTGATAGGGGCCACAGCCTGTGTGACCAGGGCTGATAGGGGACACATCCTATGTGACCAGGCTGATAGGGGACACATAGGGGACACAGCCTATGTGACCAGGGCTGATAGGGGCCACAGCCTATGTGATCAGGGCTGATAGGGGACACAGCCTGTGTGACCAGGTCTGATCGGGGACACATAGGGGCCACAGCCTATGTGACCAGGGCTGATAGGGGCCACAGCCTATGTGACCAGGCTGATAGGGGACACATAGGGGACACAGCCTATGTGACCAGGGCTGATAGGGGACACAGTCTGTGTGACCAGGGCTGATAGGGGCCACAGCCTGTGTGACCAGGGCTGATAGGGGACACAGGCTGTGTGACCAGGGCTGATAGGGGCCACAGCCTATGTGACCAGGGCTGATAGGGGACACAGCCTATGTGACCAGGGCTGATAGGGGCCACAACCTGTGTGACCAGGGCTGATAGGGGACACAGGCTGTGTGACCAGGGCTGATAGGGGCCACAGCCTATGTGACCAGGGCTGATAGGGGACACAGTCTGTGTGACCAGGGCTGATAGGGGCCACAGCCTATGTGACCAGGGCTGATAGGGGACACAGCCTGTGTGACCAGGGCTGATAGGGGCCACAGCCTGTGTGACCAGGGCTGATAGGGGACACACCCTATGTGACCAGGGCTGATAAGGGATACATAGAGGACACAGCCTGTGTGACCAGGGCTGATAGATTCTTCTGTCTTGTATATTCTATGTAATGTCGTCACCATGGTTACATGGAAATGTACTTGGCATGTAAAGGCGATCCCGTCTGGGCCTGGTTCCTCCTCTAGGTTCCTCCTCTAGGTTCCTCCTCTAGGTTTCTTCCTAGGTTCCTGCCTTCTAGGGAGTTGTTCCTAGCCGCTGTCCTTCTGCCAACCTCTGCATTGCTGTCTCTCTTGGGGTGTTTTTTTTTTGGGGGGGGGGGGGGGGGCTGGGTATCTGTAAAAACAGTTTGTGAAAACTGCTGACGTAAAATAAAAGGAATTTATAAAAATAAAAACAACTTTTTTTTATTTTTTTCCCGTTGTGATTGTCAGGTGTTTGTGGGTAGTGCCCGTGCCTACAGTATGATCAGGAAGTACAGTCGTTCCATTGAGACGGCGTCACACAGTGACCTGCTACTCCTGACCGGCTGGAAGGAGAGCAGGCAGAACGTATTTACTGATACAACAGGATCAGCAGGTGAGTCTGGTTACGGGGGGGGGGGGGTATTGTCTGCTTCTTGAAATAGTGTAACGGATGTGAAACGGCTAGCTTAGTTAGCGATGCTAGCGTTTCAATCGGGGACGTCACTTGCTTTGCATGTATCATCTGTGTCGGTGCCATTTAAGGAAACGGCATATAGTGGAGGTCTTCAGAATAGAACGTTTTAATCCCTGTTGTCACTGGAGATAGTTTATATAGGCTAGTAGCATGTTCTACATTTCAAAACGTTTTCTACTGTTTTGCTCCCAACTGAACGTGACCCTGTTGTTTCAAACAGAGGGAAAGATATGAGGAGGAGGAGGAGGAGGAAGAGGAGGACCAGAGGAGGACCAGAGGAGAAGATGAAGTGCATGCTCTTATCACCGCGTTGATAATAATAATAAAACAAATCTAACTCTCTTCATAGCGAAGGTGTTTTATCTTTCATTTTACAATCTGTAGAAACTATGAGAATAGAAAGGTTCAGAACTTTTGTGAAACATTCACAGCACAGTTGGGGGAAAAAATATGGAAATTAGAAATCAAAACTGGATGGTGTTCGGAGATGGGGCGGCAGGTAGCCTAGTGGTTAGAGTGTAGTGGTTAGAGTGTAGTGGTTAGAGGGTAGTGGTTAGAGTGTAGTGGTTAGAGTGTAGTGGTTAGAGTGTAGAGGTGGCAGGTAGCCTAGTGGTTAGAGTGTAGTGGTTAGAGTGTAGGGGCGGCAGGTAGCCTAGTGGTTAGAGTGTAGAGGCGGTATAGTAGCCTAGTGGTTAGAGTGTAGGGACGGCAGGTAGCCTAGTGGTTAGAGTGTAGGGGCGGCAGGTAGCCTAGTGGTTAGAGTGTAGGGACGGCAGGTAGCCTAGTGGTTAGAGTGTAGAGGCGGTATAGTAGCCTAGTGGTTAGAGTGTAGGGACGGCAGGTAGCCTAGTGGTTAGAGTGTAGGGGCGGCAGGTAGCCTAGTGGTTAGAGTGTAGGGACGGCAGGGTGGCCTAGTGGTTAGAGTGTAGGGGCGGCAGGGTGGCCTAGTGGTTAGAGTGTCTGGGCGGCAGGTAGCCTAGTGGTTAGAGTGTAGGGACGGCAGGTAGCCTAGTGGTTAGAGTGTAGGGGCGACAGGGTAACCTAGTGGTTAGAGTGTAGGGGCGGCAGGTAGCCTAGTGGTTAGAGTGTAGGGGCGGTAGGTAGCCTAGTGGTTAGAGTGTAGGGGCGGTAGGTAGCCTAGTGGTTAGAGTGTAGGGGCGACAGGGTATCCTAGTGGTTAGAGTGTAGGGGCGGTATGGTAGCCTAGTGGTTAGAGTGTAGGGGCGGCAGGTAGCCTAGTGGTTAGAGTGTAGGGGCGGCAGGTAGCCTAGTGGTTAGAGTGTAGGGGCGGCAGGGTATCCTAGTGGTTAGAGCGTAGGGGCGGTAGGAAGCCTAGTGGTTAGAGTGTAGTGGCGGCAGGTAGCCTAGTGGTTAGAGCGTAGGGGCGGTAGGAACCCTAGTGGTTAGAGCGTTGGACTAGTAACCGGAAGGTTACAAGATCAAATCCCCGAGTGGGACAAGGTAAAAAATCTGTCCCTGAACAAGGCAGTTAACCCACTGTTCCTAGGCCGTCATTGAAAATAAGGATTTGTTTTTAACTGACTGAGATGGGAGGGGTTGAGGGGAGCTGAAGGATTGGACTGGATGGTGTTCAGAGATAGATGGGAGGGGTTGAGGGGAGCTGAAGGATGGGACTGGGTGGTGGTCAGAGATAGATGGGAGGGGTTGAGGGGAGCTGAAGGATTGGACTGGATGGTGTTCAGAGATAGATGGGAGGGGTTGAGGGGAGCTGAAGGATGGGACTGGGTGGTGGTCAGAGATAGATGGGAGGGGTTGAGGGGAGCTGAAGGATTGGACTGGATGGTGTTCAGAGATAGATGGGAGGGGTTGAGGGGAGCTGAAGGATGGGACTGGGTGGTGGTCAGAGATAGATGTGAGGGGTTGAGGGGAGCTGAAGGACTGGATGGTGTTCAGAGATAGATGGGAGGGGTTGAGGGGAGCTGAAGGATGGGACTGGGTGGTGGTCAGAGATAGATGGGAGGGGTTGAGGAGAGCTGGGACTGGATGGTGTTCAGAGATAGATGGGAGGGGTTGAGGGGAGCTGAAGGATGGGACTGGATGGTGTTCAGAGATAGATGGGAGGGGGTTGAGTAGAGCTGGGTGGGACCAAAAACAAACTAAATATACCTATTGTAAAATAGATTGTGTCTGTAAAATGTATATAGTAGAAGCTGGAAGTGGAAGCCTAAGTGTTGTTGTCCATTAGTTTACTCCAATCAGGGGTGGTGGTAGAGAGTGAGTAGATTACTTTTAAAACTACGGGTGGACATCTTGGATGTGTTATATAAATATTCATACACATAGCTCATATAAACAAAGACATTCCGTCGTAAGAACACATACACCCAGCCATAAGACTGACCCCCTCTTCCTTATATAAACACACATCTCATCTCCCTCTAACTGGCCGGTCCCAAGAGCAAAGCACTTTTGCTGTGCACCAATGGGGCCCGCTCTGGCTAGAGCAAGGCCCGCCTCCAACCCTCCGACCAGTCAAGAAGACCGAAACGACAAGACTCCACCTACTTTATTCTATGTATAAAAATGTATGTAACCATTGTATAGGCCTCTTTTTCACCTGGCTCCTTGCCGAGTTATGTGAACTAGGTCCGTGCACGTAAAACTGCGGGACAAGATATCTCTGACTCATTAAAACTGTCTTTTGTTACAACTGAAATCCACTCTGTCCAGCGTCCGTGATTTGGTCTCAACTCTCCAGTATTTGAACACTAACAAAATTGGTAGCAGAGTTTGGTTGTTCTTGAATTCGATCTATTATAAGTTAGTGTGAGAGGACGAGACTGATCACGGCTAAAAAATCAGACGGAAGAGTGACTTCCCCAGCCATTCATCTTGCCTCAGGAAATCTGATCGGAGCGCTCTATATAAAGGTGAGCAGAGCCCGTTATATCGAAATCTGCATATTGTATTATAGCCTAAACCAAATTTTGATCAGAAAGTACTGGGCGTGAGTATGAATCGGTGCCCAATTTTTTACATAAGAACCTAAGACATTGATCGGGGAGATCTTGTTTTGCTCGTTTTTATTTTTTATTTGTATTTTTATTTTTTATCAATTGGCCTATTATTAGAAGTGTAGTATGCATGTAAAATATCCTATTAAATAAGTGCTTACTGTTTAATTGGTTTTGTTTAGAAGTGTAGTATGCACGTAAAAGTTCCTATTGAATAAGTTCTAAACTGTTTAATTGGTTGTGTTTAGAGATTTAGTTAATTAATAGATCGACTGAATCTGCATGTAAAAGATCCTATTGAATGAGTTGTAAACTGTTTAATTGGTTATGTTAGAGGTGTAGTCGAATAGATATAGGATATGTAAGTTTGGCCTTCCACAAGACAGAGATCGGGAATGATGTGGCTATTGCACATCAAACAATAAACATAATATGAACCAGAGTTGACATTCCATGATTTGGAGATGGGGGAAATTAAATTGACAGAAACGTTTGTCGCGGAGTAGGTTGGGATACGTAACTGGGCTATTAGGCACACAAAGCCACCTTAGTATCGAATGGCCGTGCAATTTTGATTGACATCAGCCGGGCTGGAATACTGATTTTCGTTTTTTTCATTCCTGTTGATATTGCCTAAAGTTTAAAATTATTCTGACAATTGCTATAGAATCGCTGGAATTTACTGATATAAGTTCATAAAGGAACTTACTGAATTGTTTACAGAAAGTATTTAAATAATTCACTGAACAACTCTTAGTTGTCTAGAAATTCTATCTATATTTCCTAAAGAGCTAGAATTACTCTGAAAATTGTTATAGAACCGCATATATTCACTGATATATTGTTCCAAAAGGAAATCGCAGAATCATTTATAGAAAATACCTAAACGAATCGCTGAACAAATTCAAATAAAATACGGGAGAAACAGACACGTGGCGGGCGTCACATACTGATAACCCCCTTTGTCTCGACCAGGGACAGGCTAAGCATACAACGATAGAAATAAACACCACATAGTAAGGATTGAATATACCTAAATAACGCATTATACACATTATCAGACGAACTTAGATAAAATGTCTGCAGCCATCACGCCCAAACAAATGATTGCAGTAGAAACTCAAGACCAAGGGGAGCAGCCAGATAACACTCAGATCGTGGCACAGACTGTCTCTCAGATGATCCAACAGCAGGCAGCCCCACCACCCCATTACCCTCCCCCACAGCGGTATATCCTGCAACGGCAACGGGCTCAACGAGGCCCCTACACTGGACCATACAGAGGGGGAAACTACCAGTGTTTTAACTACGGAATTACCGGTCATTTTGCTAGAGATTGCATGAAACCACTCTCCCCGCAGCAACAGCAATGGAGAGCAAGAGGAAGTGGGGGAAACCCACCTCTGCAACATCAGCAACCAGGACCCACACCCATGCATCAGCAACAGCCAGCATACAACCACCCAGAATCTAGCCACATGCAGCAGGAGCAGCAAGATTACAACCAACCCTCCCACTTCAACACCTGATCACCCAGTAAGAATGATGAGGATGCCACTCCTGCCGATGACCACACTGTCTGAAGCCCAAGAAGTGTACTGGCTAAAATGCCTACCCACAGGGCCTGCCACCCCTCACATCCAGTTTAAGTTCAACCAACTGAAAGCTCAAATCTACACTCTGCACCCATATAAGACTCCCCAAGCTGAGATCCATTGCACACTCAATGCAACAGAAACTGATGACTGCCTCTACACTGCAGACTGGGACGAAGACATGATGCACCTGACCCCACCTATCAGGTGTTGTACCATTGGGTGTGGCCCAGAGGGGGTGGCAGCACCGGTCATCCTACGATCAAGGAACCTCCATGCACCCCTGGCCTGGACGGCTGAAGCATCAACAGCCATAGCACTCCTGAAAACAGATCTATCAGCGGCAGCAGCTCTGACTGCACCTGACTACAAGAACAAGTTCCATTTGGATGTTTCTGGAAGGGAAGGATTCACCTCATCCGTCGTATTCCAGAAACAAGAGGGGGAGAGAAGGGTCTTGATGCACTACTCTTCTAAACTTGACCACATTGAGGTAGAACAGACAACATGCTCCAGATACGTTGCTGCAGTAGCAAAAGCTATTGAAAAAACAGCTCACAGCCATCATCCCTCAACCAGCATCGGCCCAATTAGCTGAAATCATCGGATTGACGCAGGTCCTCATCAGAGGAAAAGGAAAGACTGAATATCTATACAGACTCAGCCCATGCCCATGAAGCAGGCCACACTGATGGACCCAGAACTTTTATGAGAAACACATGGCCCCACACACGAAGGCAAACTAAAGACCCTCCAAAAAGGCCTCGCACATCTGGTGGCACCCTCACATAAAAAATATGACTGACTTATTTTATGACGATGATTTATTTTGTGACGAATGCAATGGTTGTGACAGACACAACCCAAAGAAACCATATCAAACACCAATGGGCTCATACGTAATACCTAATGCATGTTTTCAGGATATTAGTATAGACTACACCGACATGGGCCCCGAAAATTTATCTAAAGGCAAACTCTATCTCCTAGTCATAGTAGATAGGTTCTCCAAATGGGTAGAGGCAATACTAACAAAAGGGGAGGATGCTAGGTCAGTCTTTGAGTGGCTACAAACCAAACTAATACCCAGGTATGGCATCCTAAGACAAATCAAATTTGACAAATGGCTTACATTTAACAAACACCTGAGACAGGTGGAAGAAAGATTTGGCATAACCCACAGTTTTGGATCTGTGTACAGGCCCCAATCCCAAAATCTGGTGGAACGTCAAACCAAAAGCAAAAGCTAAGATAGCTAAAGTATGTGCCTCATGGGATAATGACTGGTAGAGTCATGCATGGTCCACCAAGGGAGGGAGGTCATATGCCCGCCCTTGATGTACAACAAATTGTAATGTCTAATTATGTGAAAAAACTGACGGTTCTCTCTGCAGCACTCTCTACCCAGGTTCACAAGGTCCAGGAGGGGGAGCTGCCGGGGGACACGCCACTACTGAAGGTAAAGGTTGGTGACGGGGTGAGGGTTACAGTCCACAAGAGAAAGTGGCTGGAACCCAGGTGGACTGGACCGTACGAAGTGAAGGAGGTTACTTCACACTCAGTCCAGGTCAAAGGTAAATCAGGCACACCTTGGCACCGCCTTACACATTGCACCCCAGCCCCAATTCCTTCTAGAACACTGACTGAAGTCAGAGCTGATTTGAGCGGCCTAAATTCGATTCCAAATGAAGACACTCCTTCCTCAGGTGATGCGGCATCAAACTCCGCCTCCCCTGAGAAGGGAACCTCGCCCAGTTAGAGGGAAATTTCTCCCTCTCTGGGTGAGGCTGGGGATATCTGGTCCCTTATTTGTGATATTCCTACTGATATTTGGAGTAACCCTAGGACTTTCACATGGTTAATTGAACAACTTTTTCACCCTGCCACATCACATACACCAACCCCTACACATGTCCCTAACTCCTTTCCTGATATCACTCCCTCCAATCACTCCCGTCCCAAACGTAGCACTACACCTACAGACCCACCATGCAAACCAGACAAGGTTAGGAGCACCACCTTATGTATACCCACGATTGCAACCGCCACCTTTCTGCTATAGTTTTCACGTCTAATAGACGTGAAGAGGGGGATTTGTTATATAAATATTCATACACATAGCTCATATAAACAAAGACATTCCGTCATAAGAACACATACACCCAGCCATAAGACTGACCCCCTCTTCCTTATATAAACACACATCTCATCTCCCTCTAACTGGCCGGTCCCAAGAGCAAAGCACTTTTGCTGTGCACCAATGGGGCCCGCTCTGGCTAGAGCAAGGCCCGCCTCCAACCCTCCGACCAGTCAAGAAGACCGAAACGACAAGACTCCACCTACTTTATTCTATGTATAAAAATGTATGTAACCATTGTATAGGCCTCTTTTTCACCTGGCTCCTTGCCGAGTTATGTGAACTAGGTCCGTGCACGTAAAACTGCGGGACAAGATATCTCTGACTCATTAAAACTGTCTTTCGTTACAACTGAAATCCACTCTGTCCAGCGTCCGTGATTTGGTCTCAACTCTCCAGTATTTGAACACTAACAGATGCAATGCTCAGTTCCTGTCATACCTCAGATATTCCTATAACAGAGGTACAGTAAATGACTGTAAACTGCTTATTGGGACTGTAAAAGCGTAACACCCATAATAGATGAACCATTCTCATTTCAAATAGCTAATCAAGGATACTAACATGGGAATCAAACGAGTGATAAGTCTGTTGTACGTAGTTGACTGTTATTTAAATAATAACTTTCAGAGGGAGATTTGAACTGCGTTTTTATTACACTGTGGTGGACAGCCATTCAACGCAGATTAAAAAGTAGTACACGTTTACTACGGTGTTTACGCCAACGATGTGATCATGTGTCAGGAAGTAAACGAGAGTTACGGTGTTTGCACTAGTTAACGCAGCCACAAAGTCAAAATTGACTCTATCGTCAAAATTCATAAAACAAAAATTATTGTTCTTAATTGAAGGTTAGGCATAAGGTTAGTAGTGTGGTTAATGTTATGGTTGAGGTTAGGGGTTCAAATCAGATTTTAAGAAGATAAACGGTAGAAATAGGCGGGGTTTATGACGTTGTGGCTGTAGTAACTAGTGACGAACACGTTACCGATCCGATTTCCGTTCTCCCGGCAGCAGGATAACATGCTGGCCACACAGCCGCGGATTTTTTTCTTTTTCAAAATAAGAGTCCTCTATTGACGGGTTGGTTGTTTAGCAACAAAACTGACTGTACAACTATGGGGTAGCCTAGTGGTTAGAGCGTTGGGCCAGTAACCAAATGGTTGCTGGATCGACATCCCTGAGCTGACAAAATACAAATCTGTTGTTCTGCCCCTGAACAAGGCTGTCATGAACAAGGTAGGCTGTCATTGTAAATAATAATTTGTTCTTAACTGACTTGCCTAGTTAAATAAATAAAATAAAAACAGATGGGGTTGGCTTAGATTGTTGACAACATGTAAACTATGTTTATTGAACACTGCCAGTAACCAGTGGTGGACCTCTGTGTTCTCATAGTCAGGGCCCTGCCAGTAACCAGTGGTGGACCTCTGTGTTCTCATAGGGCCCTGCCAGTAACCAGTGGTGGACCTCTGTGTTCTCATAGGGCCCTGCCAGCAACCAGTGGTAGACCTCTGTGTCCTCATAGGGCCCTGCCAGTAACCAGTGGTGGACCTCTGTGTCCTCATAGGGCCCTGCCAGTAACCAGTGGTGGACCTCTGTGTTCTCATAGGGCCCTGCCAGTAACCAGTGGTAGACCTCTGTGTCCTCATAGGGCCCTGCCAGTAACCAGTGGTAGACCTCTGTGTTCTCATAGGGCCCTGCCAGTAACCAGTGGTGGAAAAAGTACCCAATTATCATTCTGGAGTAAAAGTAAAGATCCCTTAATAGAAAATGACTCAAGTAAAAGTGAAAGTCACCCAGTAAAATACTACTTGAGTAAAAGTCTAAAGGTATTTCGGTTTTAAATATACCGAAGTACCAAATTAAATATAATTGATACATATTAAGTATCAAAGTAAAATATACTGAAGTGTGTGAGGAAACATGTATTGATTAAAAAATAACATTATTTTCTTTAGAAATGTAGTGAAGTAAATGTAAAAGTTGTCAAAAAATATAAATTGTAAAGTAACAGATACCCCCCAAAAACTACTTAAGTAGTACTTTAAAGTGTTTGGCCCTGAGTATTTTACACCACTGGCAGCAACACTCCGTATTATTCCGTTTCCCATGAAATGACACTATATGTAGATTCTACAGCCTCTACCGAGTACTCCCAACCTCACTGTTTCACATCTGTACAAATGATCGTGTTTCTTTTCTCTAGAAAGCCCAACATTGTCACCATACCAGTCTGAACATTGTATTTTTCAATAGTGGTCTTTTTTTTTTTAAACAACAGAAATTCCTTCTTGCATTTGCTTATAAGCACAATAAATAAATAAAATATCGATATTGATTTTTTTTTTAAATGTTATATCATTGGAATGAGTTTATCCACTGTTACAAGGTTTTGAAATGCGGGCTTTTATTTTGAAGATTTCCTCATTGCAATAGGTTAAGTGACGTCATCGTCAGTGCTGCTAGCAGAATATTAGTACGGATATGAAATCGTGTGTCTCTTTTATCCTTCTTCAAAAGTACAATCTGACAAAGTTTCTGTCGCTATTGGGGCTTGTCCGGACGGGACAGGGAAGTCAGGTTCGGCCCGGGGAGCCGTGTAGAGGCTCGGTAATATGGGCCTGTTGGCTAGAGTACGGAAAGAATGGTTTATTATCGGTATAGTGGCAGCGATCGTGTCTGCGAAACTACAGCCTGCAGTTGGACTGAAAGGAGGTAAGTTCCAGTTGACACTGATCTGATGGTCTTCAATAGTCATGTCAACACTGTTTTTTTTAGCTAAACAGTTGATTCAACACATAAGTTAGATCTTGTGATTTGCCATAATGGTTCGGACAAGAATGGTAGGTAAAAACTACATGAGCAGAAAGTGTTTGCAAATTGGGACAGTGATATCTGTTGAGCTGTCAGACCCCACTCAGGCAGGTGAGCTAACATATCCCATGATCATCACTCCATTACACTCTAGTCATTGGACGAAGGCATCTTCTGTGTGGGTGTTAAGAGCCCCTGATGCTTGGTCTGAACATTAACAGGCATCTTCTGTGTGGGTGTTAAGATGCTTGGTCTGAACATTAACAGACATCTTCTGTGTGGGTGTTAAGAGTCCCGATGCTTGGTCTGAACATTAACAGGCATCTTCTGTGTGGGTGTTAAGAGTCCTGATGCTTGGTCTGAACATTAACAGGCATCTTCTGTGTGGGTGTTAAGAGTCCCGATGCTTGGTCTGAACATTAACAGGCATCTTCTGTGTGGGTGTTAAGAGTCCTGATGCTTGGTCTGAACATTAACAGGCATCTTCTGTGTGGGTGTTAAGATGCTTGGTCTAAACATTAACAGACATCTTCTGTGTGGGTGTTAAGATGCTTGGTCTAAACATTAACAGACATCTTCTGTGTGGGTGTTAAGATGCTTGGTCTAAACATTAACAGACATCTTCTGTGTGGGTGTTAAGATGCTTGGTCTAAACATTAACAGGCATCTTCTGTGTGGATGTTAAGAGCCCTGATGCTTGGTGTGAACATTAACAGGCATCTTCTGTGTGGGTGTTAAGATGCTTGGTCTAAACATTAGCAGACATCTTCTGTGTGGGTGTTAAGAGCCCCGATGCTTGGTCTGAACATTAACAGGCATCACTTGCGGTAGGGACCTTTTCATATCAGCGAGAAATAAAATAATATCTCCACGTTACAGCGCGTTTATTGAAGACATACTGAAGACAGAAGACTAATTAGCTACCCAGTTATTAGCTATCTAGCAATTCTCCAAACCCCTGTGTGTGGGGACCAGCAGAAACGTCACTGAAAAATACTGTCCACCGAGACTTTGATAAAAGCCGGTTTAAAAAAAGTGTAGAGAAAGTGCGTATTTTTCATTTAGAAATTATTTTGATATGAAAGTAAAAGGCTATATCATATCGCAAAATCTGAGAATCGATTCACGCTTAGATGGTGTTTTTGGCTGCAAGAGTCAGTCTACCTCAGAAAATAACACCATTAGGTCGTTGAACCTAAGGGGTAACGAGAGACTCCTTAAGAGTACATATTGGTGGGCTAACCTAACTAACCGCCAACAACACACCTCTCTGATTCACAGGGGTTGGGATAAATGCGGAAGACGCATTTCAATTGAATGCATTCAGTTGTACAACTGACCAGCTTTCCCCGTTTCCCAACAACCGTCAGCTAGTTGCTCCCACCCGATTTCAAACTATTTCAGCTACTGTTTCAGCCTTCAGTGTCATATTCATAGT
>NC_143030.1:5977092-5987092 GCF_057628025.1 Oncorhynchus mykiss
CTTTCTCCCCATATTCCTCTAGGAGTTGACCAGTTTGATGCTTCTCTCCCTCCCCATATTCCTCTAGGAGTTGACCAGTTTGATGCTTCTCTCTCCCTCCCCATATTCCTCTAGGAGTTGACCAGTTTGATGCGTCTCTCTCCCCATATTCCTCTAGGAGTTGACCAGTTTGATGCTTCTCTCCCTCCCCATATTCCTCTAGGAGTTGACCAGTTTGATGCTTCTCTCTCCCTCCCCATATTCCTCTAGGAGTTGACCAGTTTGATGCTTCTCTCTCCCCATATTCCTCTAGGAGTTGACCAGTTTGAAGCTTCTCTCTCTCTCCCCATATTCCTATAGGAGTTTACCAGTTTGATGCTTCTCTCTCCCTCCCTATATTCCTCTAGGAGTTGACCAGTTTGATGCTTCTCTCTCCCTCTCTCTCCCCATATTCCTCTAGGAGTTGATCAGTTTGATGCTTCTCCCTCCCCATATTCCTCTAGGAGTTGACCAGTTTGATGCTTCTCTCTCTCTCCCCATATTCCTCTAGGAGTTGACCAGTTTGATGCTTCTCTCTCTCCCCATATTCCTCTAGGAGTTGACCAGTTTGATGCTTCTCTCTCTCCCCATATTCCTCTAGGAGTTGACCAGTTTGATGCGTCTCTCTCTCCCTCTCTCTCCCCATATTCCTCTAGGAGTTGACCAGTTTGATGCTTCTCTCTCTCCCCATATTCCTCTAGGAGTTGACCAGTTTGATGCTTCTCTCTCCCTCCCCATATTCCTCTAGGAGTTGACCAGTTTGATGCTTCTCTCTCCCTCCACATATTCCTCTAGGAGTTGACCAGTTTGATGCTTCTCTCTCTTTCTCCCCATATTCCTCTAGGAGTTGACCAGTTTGATGCTTCTCTCCCTCCCCATATTCCTCTAGGAGTTGACCAGTTTGATGCTTCTCTCTCCCTCCCCATATTCCTCTAGGAGTTGACCAGTTTGATGCTTCTCTCTCCCCATATTCCTCTAGGAGTTGACCAGTTTGAAGCTTCTCTCTCTCTCCCCATATTCCTATAGGAGTTGACCAGTTTGATGCTTCTCTCTCCCTCCCTATATTCCTCTAGGAGTTGACCAGTTTGATGCTTCTCTCTCCCTCTCTCTCCCCATATTCCTCTAGGAGTTGACCAGTTTGATGCTTCTCCCTCCCCATATTCCTCTAGGAGTTGACCAGTTTGATGCTTCTCTCTCTCTCCCCATATTCCTCTAGGAGTTGACCAGTTTGATGTCTCTCTCTCTCTCCCCATATTCCTCTAGGAGTTGACCAGTTTGATGCTTCTCTCTCTCCCCATATTCCTCTAGGAGTTGACCAGTTTGATGCTTCTCTCTCCCTCCCCATATTCCTCTAGGAGTTGACCAGTTTGATGCTTCTCTCTCCCTCCACATATTCCTCTAGGAGTTGACCAGTTTGATGCTTCTCTCTCTTTCTCCCCATATTCCTCTAGGAGTTGACCAGTTTGATGCTTCTCTCTCTCTCCCCATATTTCTCTAGGAGTTGACCAGTTTGATGCTTCTCTCTCTCTCCCCATATTCCTCTAGGAGTTGACCAGTTTGATGCTTCTCTCTCTCTCCCCATATTCCTCTAGGAGTTGACCAGTTTGATGCTTCTCTCTCCCCATATTCCTCTAGGAGTTGACCAGTTTGATGCTTCTCTCCCTCCCCATATTCCTCTAGGAGTTGACCAGTTTGATGCGTCTCTCTCCCCATATTCCTCTAGGAGTTGACCAGTTTGATGCTTCTCTCCCTCCCCATATTCCTCTAGGAGTTGACCAGTTTGATGCGTCTCTCTCCCCATATTCCTCTAGGAGTTGACCAGTTTGATGCTTCTCTCCCTCCCCATATTCCTCTAGGAGTTGACCAGTTTGATGCTTCTCTCTCTCTCCCCATATTCCTCTAGGAGTTGACCAGTTTGATGCTTCTCTCTCTCCCCTTATTCCTCTAGGAGTTGACCAGTTTGATGCTTCTCTCTCCCCATATTCCTCTAGGAGTTGACCAGTTTGATGCTTCTCTCTCTCTCCCCATATTCCTCGAGGAGTTGACCAGTTTGATGTCTCTCTCTCCACATATTCCTCTAGGAGTTGACCAGTTTGATGCTTCTCTCTCTCCATATTCCTCTAGGAGTTGACCAGTTTGATGCTTCTCTCTCTCTCCCCATATTCCTCTAGGAGTTGACCAGTTTGATGCTTCTCTCGCTCCCCATATTCCTCTAGGAGTTGAACAGTTTGATGCTTCTCTCTCTCCATATTCCTCTAGGAGTTGACCAGTTTGATGCTTCTCTTTCCCTCCCCATATTCCTCTAGGAGTTTACCAGTTTGATGTTTCTTGCTCTCCATATTCCTCTAGGAGTTGACCAGTTTGATGCTTATCTCTCCACATATTCCTCTAGGAGTTGACCAGTTTGATGCTTCTCTTTCCCTCCCCATATTCCTCTAGGAGTTGACCAGTTTGATGCGTCTCTCCCTCCCCATATTCCTCTAGGAGTTGACCAGTTTGATGCTTCTCTCTCCCTCCCCATATTCCTCTAGGAGTTGACCAGTTTGATGCTTCTCTCTCTCTCCCCATATTCCTCTAGGAGTTGACCAGTTTGATGCTTCTCTCTCCCTCCCCATATTCCTCTAGGAGTTGACCAGTTTGATGCTTCTCTCTCTCTCCCCATATTCCTCTAGGAGTTGACCAGTTTGATGCTTCTCTCTCTCTCCCCATATTCCTCTAGGAGTTGACCAGTGCCCTCCTCCATGTGAAGCTGCATCTGTTTGTCCAGTCCTTCACCCTGGTCTTCTTCCCTGTTGCCATGTGGCTCTGTATCAAACTACTGGCTCTTACCTCAATCAACACTTGGCTACTCCGAGGGTGAGTGTATACACACACACACACACACACACACACACACACACACACACACACACACACACACACACACACACACACACACACACACACACACACACACAGAGAGAGAGAGTTGCTCTGTATCTATCTTTAAACCATTGGCTGCTCCGAGTGTGAGGAGCTTTGTGTGTGTGGGGGCGGGACCATCGGATGTTCCTAACACACAACTACATACTGTATTGGGAGGGGGAGGGGCTAGAGAGAGGAAGGGGGGAGGAGCTGTGTGCGTGTGGGGGCGGGACCATCGGATGTTCCTAACACACAACTACATACTGTATTGGGAAGGGCTAGAGAGAGCAGGAGGGGAGAGGGGCTAGAGAGGAAGGGGGAGGAGCTTTGTGTGTGTGTGGGGGCGGGACCATCAGATGTTCCTAACACACAACTACATACTGTATTGGGAGGGGGAGGGGCTAGAGGGAGGAGGGGGGGGGGGAGTGAAAGAGTCCTTTATTCAGCCAGTGGTTCTACCTTACGGTTGCCATGGGTGACGTGACCTTGACAAAGACCCTGTTGTGTGTGTGTGTGTGTGTGTCTCTGTGCGTGCGTCGTCTAGGTTACAGACGGTGGGATGTATGCCTCCACCAGTCTCCTCTGCTGTCATACTCACCAAAGCTGTGGGGGGGAACGAGGTATTTACATACAATGTTTTTATTTTTATTTAACCTATTTTTATTTAACTATGCAAGTCGGTTGAGAACAAATTATTATTTACAATCACGGTGCCTAAACCGGCGTACGTACAGGTTGTATTTGGAATGACGTTCTAGTTCCCTGGTAGTACACGACAAGCTGGACATTATGGACGTTCTAGTTCCCTGTTAGTACACGACAAGCTGGACATTATGGACGTTGTTTCCCTGGTAGTACACGACAAGCTGGACATTATGGACGTTCTAGTTCCCTGGTAGTACACGACAAGCTGGACATTATGGACGTTCTAGTTCCCTGTTAGTACACGACAAGCTGGACATTATGGACGTTCTAGTTCCCTGGTAGTACACGACAAGCTGGACATTATGGACGTTCTAGTTCCCTGTTAGTACACGACAAGCTGGACATTATGGACGTTCTAGTTCCCTGGTAGTACACGACAAGCTGGACATTATGGACGTTCTAGTTCCCTGGTAGTACACGACAAGCTGGACATTATGGACGTTCTAGTTCCCTGGTAGTACACGACAAGCTGGACATTATGGACGTTGTTTCCCTGGTAGTACACGACAAGCTGGACATTATGGACGTTCTAGTTCCCTGGTAGTACACGACAAGCTGGACATTATGGACGTTCTAGTTCCCTGGTAGTACACGACAAGCTGGACATTATGGACGTTCTAGTTCCCTGGTAGTACACGACAAGCTGGACATTATGGACGTTCTAGTTCCCTGTTAGTACACGACAAGCTGGACATTATGGACGTTCTAGTTCCCTGGTAGTACACGACAAGCTGGACATTATGGACATTCTAGTTCCCTGGTAGTACACGACAAGCTGGACATTATGGACGTTCTAGTTCCCTGTTAGTACACGACAAGCTGGACATTATGGACGTTCTAGTTCCCTGTTAGTACACGACAAGCTGGACATTATGGACGTTCTAGTTCCCTGTTAGTACACGACAAGCTGGACATTATGGACGTTCTAGTTCCCTGGTAGTACACGACAAGCTGGACATTATGGACGTTCTAGTTCCCTGGTAGTACACGACAAGCTGGACATTATGGACATTCTAGTTCCCTGGTAGTACACGACAAGCTGGACATTATGGACGTTCTAGTTCCCTGGTAGTACACGACAAGCTGGACATTATGGACGTTCTAGTTCCCTGTTAGTACACGACAAGCTGGACATTATGGACGTTCTAGTTCCCTGTTAGTACACGACAAGCTGGACATTATGGACGTTCTAGTTCCCTGTTAGTACACGACAAGCTGGACATTATGGACGTTCTAGTTCCCTGGTAGTACACGACAAGCTGGACATTATGGACGTTCTAGTTCCCTGTTAGTACACGACAAGCTGGACATTATGGACGTTCTAGTTCCCTGTTAGTACACGACAAGCTGGACATTATGGACGTTCTAGTTCCCTGGTAGTACACGACAAGCTGGACATTATGGACGTTCTAGTTCCCTGGTAGTACACGACAAGCTGGACATTATGGACATTCTAGTTCCCTGGTAGTACACGACAAGCTGGACATTATGGACGTTCTAGTTCCCTGGTAGTACACGACAAGCTGGACATTATGGACGTTCTAGTTCCCTGGTAGTACACGACAAGCTGGACATTATGGACGTTCTAGTTCCCTGTTAGTACACGACAAGCTGGACATTATGGACGTTCTAGTTCCCTGGTAGTACACGACAAGCTGGACATTATGGACGTTCTAGTTCCCTGGTAGTACACAACAAGCTGGACATTATGGACATTCTAGTTCCCTGGTAGTACACGACAAGCTGGACATTATGGACGTTCTAGTTCCCTGGTAGTACACGACAAGCTGGACATTATGGACGTTCTAGTTCCCTGGTAGTACACGACAAGCTGGACATTATGGACGTTCTAGTTCCCTGGTAGTACACGACAAGCTGGACATTATGGACGTTCTAGTTCCCTGGTAGTACACGACAAGCTGGACATTATGGACGTTCTAGTTCCCTGGTAGTACACGACAAGCTGGACATTATGGACGTTCTAGTTCCCTGGTAGTACACGACAAGCTGGACATTATGGACGTTCTAGTTCCCTGTTAGTACACGACAAGCTGGACATTATGGACGTTCTAGTTCCCTGGTAGTACACGACAAGCTGGACATTATGGACATTCTAGTTCCCTGGTAGTACACGACAAGCTGGACATTATGGACGTTCTAGTTCCCTGGTAGTACACGACAAGCTGGACATTATGGACGTTCTAGTTCCCTGGTAGTACACGACAAGCTGGACATTATGGACGTTCTAGTTCCCTGGTAGTACACGACAAGCTGGACATTATGGACGTTCTAGTTCCCTGGTAGTACACGACAAGCTGGACATTATGGACGTTCTAGTTCCCTGGTAGTACACGACAAGCTGGACATTATGGACGTTCTAGTTCCCTGGTAGTACACGACAAGCTGGACATTATGGACGTTCTAGTTCCCTGGTAGTACACGACAAGCTGGACAGATCCCTGTACATTACCGTGTGTTGGTTCCGTTTTAATAAACGGGGATTCTCTTCCCTCAGGCTGCCGCCATCTTTAACTCCGCCTTCGGAAGCTTCCTGGTAAGACTGAATTGTGTCTCTCTCTACCTCTACCATGGAGCCATGTGAAGGTAGACTAGCACCTGTGTGGGGGGGGGGTGCAGGACTTGTCCGTCTATACTGGACTCGTGCTACAGAAACGGGCTGTTCTGGCCCGGGGGGGACAAGACTCACTAACTTCCTGACCATGGAGCCATGTGAAGGCCTTGAAGGTAGACTAGCACCTGTGTGTGTGTGGGGTGGGGGGGGGGGGGGGGGGGGGATGAACAATATTGAGCCTGTCTGACATCCCTATTCTCTGGGGTGGTGTGTGTGTGAACAGTATTGAGCCTGTCTGACATCCCTATTCTCTGGGGTGGTGTGTGTGTGAACAGTATTGAGCCTGTCTGACATCCCTATTCTCTGGGGTGGTGTGTGTGTGAACAGTATTGAGCCTGTCTGACATCCCTATTCTCTGGGGTGGTGTGTGTGTGAACAGTATTGAGCCTGTCTGACATCCCTATTCTCTGGGGTGGTGTGTGTGTGAACAGTATTGAGCCTGTCTGACATCCCTATTCTCTGGGGTGGTGTGTGTGTGAACAGTATTGAGCCTGTCTGACATCCCTATTCTCTGTCTACAGGGGATACTAGTGACACCACTGCTACTGTTACTGTTTGTAAGTATTCTCTACCTTCACACCCCTTGACCTTTGTCACCTTTTTGTTGTGTTTAGAATTAAAATCATTTTTTTTCCTGTCTACACAAAATACTCAAAGTGGAAGAACCAATTTTAACATTGAAAAAATAAAAACACTAATCTTCATTTAGATAATTATTCAAACCCCCGGAGTCAATATATTTTAGAATCACCTTTCTGGGTAAGTCTCAAGTCTTGCCATAGATTTTCAAGGTGATTTTCTAAGGCCAAACTGTAACTAGGTCACTCAGGAACATTCACTGTCTTCTTGGTAAGCAACTCCAGTGTAGATGTGGCCTTGTGTTTTAGGTTATTGTCCTGCTGAAAGGTGATTTCATCTCCCAGTGTCTATTGGAAAGCAGACTGAACCAGGTTTTCCTCTAGGATTTAGCCTCTGCTTAGCTCCCTAGTCCTTGTCGATGACAAGCATACCCATAACATGATGCAGCCGCCACTATATTTGAATATATCAAGAGTGGTACTCAGTGATGTGTTGTATTAGATTTGCCCTAACATTACACTTTGTATTCAGGACATAAAGTATTACTTTAGTGCCTTGTTGCAAACAGGATGCATGTTTTGGAATTTTATTCTGTACAGGCTTCCTTTTCACTCTGTCATTAAATAATTTAGGTTAGTATTGTGGAGTAACTACAATGTTGTTGATCCATCCTCAGTTTTCTCCAATCACAGCCATTAAACTCTGTGACTGTTTCATTGGCCTCATGTTCAAATCCCTGAGTGGTTTCCTTCCTCTCCGGCAACTGAGTTAGGAAGGACACCTGTATCTTTGTAGTGACTGGGTGTATTAATACACCATCCAAAGTGTAATTAATAACTTCGCCATGCTCAAAGGGATATTCAATGTCTGCCTACCAATAGGTGCCCTTCTTCACGAGGCTGTGGAAAACCTCCCTGGTCTTTGTGGTTGAATCTGTGTTTGAAATTCCCTGCTCTACTGAGGGACCTTTACAGATAATTGTATGTGTGAAGGTACAGAGATGAGGATGTCATTAATAACATCATGTTAAACACTATTATTAAGCACAGAGTGAGTCCATGCAACTTATTATGTGACTTGTTAAGCACATTTTTACTCCTGAACTTATTTAGTCTTCTTACCATAACAAAGGACTTGAATAATTATTGACTCGAGCCATTTCAAATTTTCATTTTGTTTTCATTTCTAACAAATGAATTTAACAAAATTCACTTTGACATGATGGGGTATTGTGTGTAGTAGATCAGTGACACAAAATCTCAATTTAATCTATTTTAAATTCAGGCTGTAACACAATAAAATGTGGGAAAAGTCAAGGACTTAATTAAATTAAATTATTAGAATTAAATGGAACTTTCTTTGTCACATGCGCCAAATACAAATCTATCTAATACAAATGTATTTATAAAGCCCTTCTTACATCAGCTGATATCTCAAAGTGCTGTACAGAAACCCAGCCTAAAAACCCAAACAGCAAGCAATGCAGGTGTAGAAGCACGGTGGCTAGAAAAAACTCCCTAGAAAGGCCAGAACCTAGGAAGAAACCTAGAGAGGAACCAGGCTATGTGGGGTGGCTAGGAAAAACTCCCTAGAAAGGCCAAAACCTAGGAAGAAACCTAGAGAGGAACCAGGCTATGTGGGGTGGCTAGGAAAAACTCCCTAGAAAAGGCCAAAACCTAGGAAGAAACCTAGAGAGGAACCAGGCTATGTGGGGTGGCCAGTCCTCTTCTGGCTGTGCCGGGTGGAGATTATAACAGAACATGGTGGTCAAGGAAAAACTCCCTAGAAAAGGCCAAAACCTAGTGAGGAAACCTAGAGAGGAACCAGGCTATGCAGGTGTAGACCTAACAGTGAAATGCTTACTTACATAACCAACAATGCAGTTTTAACAAAGTAAGAGTTAATAAAATATTTTCTAAATAAAGTAACACAATAAAATAAAAAATAAAAAATAACAGTAACGAGGTTCTGGTACCGAGTCAACTTTTTATTTTACCTTTATTTTACTAGACAAGTCAGTTAAGAACAAATTCTTATTTTCAATGACGGCCTAGGAACAGTGGGTGCCTGTTCAGGGGCAGAACGACAGATTTGTACCTTGTCAGCTCAGGGATTTGAATTTGCAGCCTTCCAGGTTGCTAGTCCAACGCTCTAACCACTAGTCTACCTGCCGCCCCTACACTCTAACCACTAGACTACCCTGCCGCCCCTACACTCTAACCACTAGGCTACCTGCCGCCTCTACACTCTAACCACTAGGCTACCCGTCGCCTCTACACTCTAACCACTAGGCTACCTGCCGCCCCTACACTCTAACCACTAGGCTACCTGCCGCCTCTACACTCTAACCACTAGGCTACCCGTCGCCTCTACACTCTAACCACTAGGCTACCCTGCCGCCCCTACACTCTAACCACTAGGCTACCTGCCGCCTCTACACTCTAACCACTAGGCTACCCGTCGCCTCTACACTCTAACCACTAGGCTACCTGCCGCCCCTACACTCTAACCACTAGGCTACCTGCCGCCCCTACACTCTAACCACTAGGCTACCTGCCGCCCCTACACTCTGACCACTAGGCTACCTGCCGCCCCTACACTCTAACCACTAGGCTACCTGCCGCCCCTACACTCTAACCACTAGGCTACCTGCCGCCCCTACACTCTAACCACTAGGCTACCCTGCCGCCTCTACACTCTAACCACTAGGCCACCCTGCCGCCTCTACACTCTAACCACTAGGCCACCCTGCCGCCTCTACACTCTAACCACTAGGCTACCTGCCACCTCTACACTCTAACCACTAGGCTACCCTGCCACCTCTACACTCTAACCACTAGGCTACCTGCCGCCCCTACACTCTAACCACTAGGCTACCCTGCCGCCTCTACACTCTAACCACTAGGCCACCCTGCCGCCTCTACACTCTAACCACTAGGCTACCCTGCCGCCTCTACACTCTAACCACTAGGCTACCCTGCCGCCTCTACACTCTAACCACTACGCTACCCTACCGCTTCTACACTCTAACCACTAGGCTACCCTGCCGCCCCAATGTGCTGGGGGGGGGGGGGGGGGGGGGTAATTTGTACATTCAGAAAGACCCCTGGACTTTTCCCACATTTTTGTTACGTTATGTTATGCCTTATTCTAAAATCAATT